>NC_039482.1:7767577-8067577 GCF_003590095.1 Trichoplusia ni | reverse complement strand
ATACATGCACTGTACTTGAACCCAAAACCAATTTAAAAACCCTCGAGCTTTAATAGTATGTATTGTAGATTTATATCCTCATCTCCCGAACCAACCATAAACATGCCTCAAGACGCTCAAGTAGTGACACTTTATGTCCTCATAACTTATGTGAAAAAAAAAGACTGAAGTCTTACCAGTACCACTCTTAAGGTGAAACTTTTACTTGTTAAAGCGGGATGCCACTATATGGCATGTATAGCGCTGCCTCACTCCCATAATACCCGTCTGAAGTGATAGATGTTGGTAGGTCCTCTGGAAGCCTGCCCTTGGTCAGGTCTCGCCGGTCGGCTCCTACAAGTTAAATGTACTAGATATTTCCAGTTTCTTTATATTAATAGTAATTCCTATATGTACTAGCGTAAGAGAAAAGTAATGCGTATAGATTTCTAAGTATTGCTTGTTTAAATCTCTCATTGGAATGTGCTTTGTTTTAGATAAAAAAATGTCAAAATGTTATATTGTGACTAGAATCTGAGTGAATTGGATAGAAATGTATTTTTTTCTAAAGATTCCATCGTTTTATAAGACAATTATATGAAGATTCTCAACCATTTGATGAAATAATTGTATTAAAGTTTCACCCCTTCCTGAATCACCCCCTTTTATGGCATTCCAGACTTCTAAAAGTTTTCGATGTTTTTACAATCCTAACCTCCTAAATCTAACTTAATTTTCATCAGAAATTTTACAGAGGATCCGCCGAAGGTTATAGAAATCGCTGTAATTCAGATAATTGTATTATGTAAGGTCGAATATTATCATCTATTAAACTTATTTACTTACCTTATTAATTCATCATTCATACTTGTTGACTAAATCAGCATTTGTTTTGTTAAATGCGAGGAATCGAAAAGATATTTTCAATTCAGTTCTTTATTGCGTACCATAATGTTACATAGGTAGTCAATTATTTCATTCTTAGACCATTTTCCTGTTTTTGTCTAGGGTCCTTGTTTCTTTACAAGCCTGATTCGCCTGCCTATTTATTTTATTTATTTCTACTTTTCGTTTTCCTGCCACATTCTACTGTATTTGCAATAAACCTATGGAATGTCAAGCCGGTTCTCCATATCCTTTCTGAAGTGCTGACTGAGATGTTATCACTTATTTATTTACCATTTATGTACGTAAATAACTTTAAAACAACAGTTAATACGAAAGAGGTGTACAAAGGTACCTACTGCTTATTTCTTAAGATAACCTACAACAATTGCTTCTACAGATCATTTCAAAAGTTCCAAATTAATATAAGCAATCAATGTTATTTTATTACACCATAAAAACTGATTGTGTCTCCGAACAGGTCACAAATCACAGTATATATGCTAGTGTTGTCCGTCCAGTGTTAATGTGTTATTTTAATTGCAAGTGTCGTTTCTAGCTAATTCAATTGTTCGTTAGTCTTCGCTCGTAGGCTGAAGGTCAGACGAGTACAGCCACGAATATTCTATTCAGATTGAACTTGTGAGCTAATTTGAAAGAGGCCTATAATAATAATAATAAATCATTTTATTATCAGGCTACTAAGGCCCATAGACATATACCTTACAGACTAACATAGATATTTATGCAATAGTTGTTAGTATATATAGCTTAAAATTAAGTTAGTAAGCTTCCTTATACTACGTCTTAGTGCGTTCTGGTGGAACTTGTCCGCGGAAGCGACGGAACACCACGTTCTGAGGCCAGAAGTCTTCATTTAAGACGAGATGCAGGAAGCAATTCGGTACTCGCACCACAAACGCCTTAAAGTTGACGTTGCGGTTCGACTCCAGCTCCTGCACCCTCAGCGTGTATTTCAACTTCTGGCGCACATACTCGACGATACTCTCTCGCTTCACAGAGTAATGTAGGCGGGAGATGTATACCGGCGTGTTCGGCTGCGCGGCACGCACTAGTTGTTCGGGCTTTGTTGGAGCCTTGCCGCAGCGGTTCTTTGTAGGTTTGGGACGACGCTTCTTTCTCTGCACCACCTCAAAACCCTCTTCATCCCGTCTCGGTAACACCACACTCGATGCGGCGGGCAGCGGGGCGGGGCACGGAGCAGGCGCGGCTCGTGCAGGAACACGCGCGGGCGCCGGCGCGGGCGCGCGGGGTAAGGTCACGCAGCTCGGTGTTCGAGCAGCGGCGTCAGCATAAACGCGCCGAGGCGTCGACGCGGATACTTCTTTCGCAATCGGGGCATTGCACTCTCCCACAACTGCAGACGCATCGAAATCAGCCGATGCAAAACTGCAGACGGAAAGGTTTTGCGCCCCGCGACGTGTGTTCACCTTAGAGGCCTCGTCAGGTGACCTACTTACAGACATAGTGTTACGCAATAACACTACTTCTGCGCGCAGCTCCTGAATGGTCTTTTCCGAGACCCCTAATTTGGACTGCACTTCTGACAGGCTCGTCTTCAGGAAGATGATGTCTTTTAGGAGCCTGGTGACGTCGACGTGGTCGAACGTGACGGGGGGCAGCTTGTGCAGATCCTTCGCCACGAAAGTCGGAACGTCGTCCGGATCGGTCACTTTCAGCAAGGTGATTATATCTTGGACGCTCTTCTCCGTACCGTCCCTCCGTCTAGACGGCATCTGGTCGAGCTTGTCCAGGCTCATGTACAGCAGTCTCTTCCCACTGCTTATTTCTTCTTCCTTGAAGTTAGTCTTGCATATTTGCAAGATGCTAACTTCATCCATGGTATCGATGGCGTGTTGTATAAACGCCAACAATTCGTTGGCTATGAGTGTTGAGCTCATAGCGACAGAGACGGGCAGCGGCATAGAGCCGCGCTGTTCGCGAATTTAAATGTCTCCACGTTGCACTTTATAAGGCACGTCCGTATTCAATGCGCGCGAACGATCTATGTTCAGCTGTGGGTAGTTGTTTGGTGATAAGAGCAGATTATTGTGCTTTCTATGTCTCTTTTATTACAAAGTATTTGAATAAATTCCAGCTAAATTTTAAATGTCGTTTGTGATCATGAATAACATAAACATTTTTCAAGTCGTTCCACAAAAAGCTAAAGAAAAACAAATTAGTACGAAATTTGAGTTAAGCGATATCTTGTTGAAGTCAGCTCTCGCTGCAGTTTTCAATAAAACTTTTGACAGAAACAAACTTTCAATTTCAAGCGACATCTAAACTTAGGTTATTAATTTGATTGTTATAATCTACTTACATTTGTACAACAATTATAACTAATGCGTAACGCATGATGATAAGCAGTAGGTACTTTATACAGAATTGAATGAACTGTTTCATATCAACAACGTATTACGCGACGATGAAGTAGTTTACTTCCTAGCCGTAAGAAACTCGGGATTATTCATAATCCATACTAATATTATAAATGCGAAAGTATCTCTGTCAGTTTGTCTCGCTTTACGCCAACACTATTGAATCGTTTGCAATGAAATTTTGTATATAGATTGTCTAGAGCCTGGGAAAGGATAAAGGCCACCTATTACCAGAAAAAAATGTCTGTAAGGGAAGGTAATGGAGTTCAAAGTTAATATGATTTTTTTTTAAATTTACTATGGCTTTGAAATTTGTCTTAAATATTGTTCATTTAAGTCAATGAAGAAGTAACTCTGTCTGTCCGTCTATCTGTCTCTCTCTGTGAACTAAAACCCACGCGGACGAAGTCGCGGGCAACACCTAGTTACACAATAAACTGAACACCAAGAAAGAAGCATACATTCTATGACAGTTTTTTAAACATTGCAATCAATTATAAATATCCAATTACAATAGAGCTTATTGTTTTAAGACAATGGCGCACGTATTGTAATGTTAGTCTTTCCTCTTATAGTAACGATAGCTTCCATTCATATCGCGAACGGTAATTAAATAATTATGTGTGCCTACAGTCAGGTGTAGATGTCACATGTTGCTATCGTCGCGGATGAATTGACTGTGTTCAGATGGAAGTTTTTGCATAGTAACTTTTTTTAGGATTATTCATGTATTTGAATATTCAACGACTTTCTAACAGCAATAGGTAATCCTAGAATTCCTAATATTAAAAAAATGTCACACAGTGCCGTCTTGTATCAAACTAAGCTAAGCTTGTTTTATGATTACTAAACAACTGAAAAACCACATCATATGGAAAAGTTACACGGTGACAGAAATAATGATCGTGCTCAGCGCACTAATATTTGTCCTGGGTAGGAATTGAAGCCGACCTCCGGTCAATCAGGGCCACTAACAACTAGCCCAAAGGGCAAGTCAAAGGTTTTCTCGTATATTCATCGTAATAAGCAAAATTTAATGGAATAAATTTGATAACTATGTATGTGTGTTTTTGTCTATAACTCTTTAGAGTTTTTGTATGATAGCACTATTTCAAGCAAACAAATGCAGTCGTGCCTTTGATATGATTTATCAAAATCGGTTCTACTAAATAGTAACTATCAGTGTCGTTGTATTAAATGACAATTTTTCCATCTCTTTCTGATCTCGTGTGCGCACGAGTGTACAATGGTTTAAGCATTGTTTTGTTTTGGTATTTTGCTGATGTGAGAAACATATAATAGTTTTGTTTTATTTAATTCGTATCTATTATCGCTAATAGGATAATATCTGTCTTATTAGTGCTCTGAACAATTGACGTGCGTTTAGTATGCATATTATTGCGTTAAATTGTGTTGTTTTAGCAAATTTTCCGCTCGGCTATAACTCAGCCTCAGGAGAAAATGAAAATTGAAAATCTCCTGCCACTATTTACTAACCAAGGATCTAATACTGTTTCGTAGAGTCACTCTTAGATCTGGTTAGTTATTATTATAGGATTTTATAATTGTTGTGTATTTGTTTATGAATAAGACGGCAAACAAGTCATTTTTAAGCAGATCTATTCTTTTAGCCACATTGCTCTTGGCTTTGACATTTTTTCTAAGCTAATTGGCAAAAACAGATTCCATGAAAATACCATATAAGGATCCAAAGTTTATTGATATAAATAAACGACGACTAAATACTAAGTAACATTTTCGTTGAATTATTGATATCACCATATGAATGTAAAATAACTTAACACGCATAACTACACTCTGCCCGACAAATGGAATGATGTCCAAAATCGCTTAAATTTTCAAAGCACCTACTCTTTCCGAATTTTAAAGTTTCTTCCATCATTGCGATACGTCTTGATAAAGTAATGACATAATTATCTCGTTGTTTATAGGTAAATGCTAAACGTACTGACGTGATCGACATACAGACAAACAAACGTTTATATTAGTAGATAATGAGGGGTATCGGTATTCGTAAGGTGTTACGTATTATCATATCTGTTAGGTATATTGTGTTCTTGTAAAGTGGTTGCAGATGTGGATATCTACATAATATATAGGACTAGCTGTTGCCCGCGACTTCGTCTGCGTGGTTAGAAGATTATAAGTTATGACTTTTTCTCCTATTAGTCGCAGCGGGATGGCATATAGCCTAAAACCTTCCTCAATGAATGGTCTGTTTGTATGAAATAACAGTTCTTTAACTACAATGCGAGATATACAGTACACATTCGACTAATCTCTGAAATGACTGAACTGATTCTAACGGGATTCAATTAACCTTTTATTTTATTGTAGCATAATAAACATTTGTTAAAATCCACGCGCTCGAGTCGCATCTACACTTAGTATAGCACTTCTTTACGTACTTCTTTATTGTACATCATAAGGGTTTATAAGGGTTCATAAGTATCTAATAGTATAATATTAATAGTAATATCTTTCAGACCACCTTTGGATGGATAGATTTTCTGCAGGGCCGGCCTTTTCCTCGGTTGAATTTTCACCCGACTTTGTCTGATATTTTCGAATGATCTACTTTTTGAACGCATTATAAAATTTAGTATATCAATAACGTCTCTTCGACTACAAACTTGCCTGTAATCAAAACGTTTTCCTCCTTGTCCCCAGGTTTTCCACCTACGCGACATACGTTGGGAGAGGCCGAGGTTCCTGTCCAAGTCGTTCCTGGCGTTCGTGACCTTCAACTTCATCAGCTACTCGCTGCTGGCTGCGGAGGTGCTCACCACCAACGTCGCTGACACTTCGCCTGACAAAAAGGTAAGATAATCTACAAAAGATGTGTCGGTCACCGGTGACCGATGGTCAATCTAAATAGGTCGACATAGGTATCGGTGACCAATGGGTAATCGACTCATAACTTGGGCATAGGTCATCGGTGACCGATGAATAATTGACTCTGTAATCCTTAGGTTTTTAATTTAAAAAAACAATATTATGATTTTAAATTGCATTTCCTACAAGATATTTATAGGATATTCCTGTATTTTTTTGTGTAGTACTTGCAAGTTTAACATTACTAACAAAAAATATACAAATAGGTACTAAATCGCGTGCAAAAGCCACATTTATCGTCATACAGGCTTATATATCTTCTTTACAAATTAACAATGTAAATTCTCAGCACATTATAACAGTAATAGGCTTATGTTAACAAACAGTTTATGTTAATATGTGTATTACAATCACGTGACGTCGTGTGAATGTAATGACGTCATCAAGTCACGCACTTATTGCGTATTCATTGACCGTAGGTTGTATTGAAAAAATGATCGTCGAAGTTTGAATAGTCATGGCGGATTAAAGAATATAAATCTGTCACCAATTTGGTACCAGCGCAGAGGTGTATCTTGGGACGTTATGGTTAAGGACGTAGAGATTTATTTATTTATCAAATTACATGCCGAATATAATAGTTTGCATCGAATTGAAAACAATGCGAAAATCAATATTAGCCAAATTGGTCCGGCCTTTTTCGAGTTTTACTGAAACTTTTACTTGTGATGTCTTTAAATGTAACATAGAAGATCTAAAAAGTCTATTTTTAAAAACGACTCCTATAGTAAGGAGTTATCCACAAGACTTTGAACGACCATTTGTAGATCATACAAATGCTAGCCCTACGCGGCGATCGAGTTCGAGGTATATTTCCCAGAGTGGTCATAGGCGTGGGACCTATGCCACTACTATCCATGCAGTTAAAATGTATCGTCATCATTAAATAAAGAAGTTTTGTTTAACCATTACTATCCTACTTCAGGGCAAAGGTTTTCCATCGATTCTTCCTCTTGGTTTATATAAAAGTGTAATAAACTAATATTATCGTATTGTTTCAGAGTTTCTACCAGCACGTGTTCAATGGCTGCTACGCGGTCCTTCTCTTCATAGTCGTCATATTCTTCCTCATCTACGGCGTCGAGGTCTATTTTAAGGTAAAGAAATAATAATAATAATATTTAAGAACTTTCACACAACGCCATCTAGTCTCAAACTAAGCAAAGATTTTATTTTAACTAAGTACTCATAGTACAAGTATGGATTTTAACAGAACTAGACAATTGATAAACTGATTTTCACGAAATTTGTTTGATAGTTACTGGATTAACACATAGGACAGGTTTTATACCGTTTTTAAGTACCCATGCGACTATTTTTGGCTTCCAGCAGACAGAACCGCTGGTGACACCTAGATACAGATGTATCACATCCAAATCATTCAAAATACATTTGATTTGATTCTCCAACCATATCTAAATTGAGTACAAATTACGTGAAGCGAGAAATTGCGCGGAAACTTTATTCTGTAGTGTTGAAAATTGAATTGTTTTCACGCTTCCTTACTTTTAAGTAAGTGATTTGTTTAAATTGCTTCGTTTTGGGTTTCTTGTAACGTTTCGTTTCATAGTTCCGATTCTATTTGTGAGTAAGGAACCTTTAACGTTGGTTGAAGAATTCAATAAGTTATGTGTAATGCTAGGTAGTCATTGCGATTTTGGGTGAAAAGTGAATCGTGTGATGAATCGTTTTTAAGTAACCAAAGATCCCAAAACACATTTACATGATTTAACTACCTGCTCCTGGCAAAATGTAATTTCTACTGCTTTAAAAGAAAGCCCTCGAATGTTTGGAGATGATAGATCATAACATGATTAGCTGTCGCACTCATTGTCATACATTGCAGCGCTTTCTATTAACGTCAACGATTGTATAATTGACACTTTGTATTACACTCATTATGTGAAATATCTTTTTGAATACGTAGGTAGGTAAACCAAACTCTTTCCATTCAACCTAAGCGTAAAAAATTTCTAAAGGCTAACTATTGTTCAAACCGTCCGGAAGCGACTTAACGACTGTCTCAATAGATGTTTCCTATTAAGTTAAAAGTGCGTGTCTTAATACTGTTTTAAACGAAACATATCTTGCTGGTTGCAATACATTGCTGGTAACGTTATATATGTAACTAGCTTTTGGCCCGCGGCTTCGCCCGCGTCGACGTCGGTTATATCGCGTTTCCAAGAGAACTCTTCAAAAGTCCGAGATAAAAACCATCCTATGTTCTTTCTCAAGGTCAACTCTATCTTTGTACCAAATTTCATTGAAATCTGTTCAGTGATTTAGACGTGAAAGCGTAACAGACAGACAGACACACAGAGTTACTTTCACATTTATAATATTAGTAGGGATGTAATGTTACCTTTCATACCAGAGCTACGCCACTCCGCAATGTATTGCAACGTGCGCAATATTTCCCATCTTGCCAAAATGAGGTTTTGTCTTTGAGCGTTTGAAAGAATGACATTGATCTCAATGCAAGGGCTATAGAAAATGGCGGCCTTCATTACGTTCAAGGTAGAATACAGCCGTGATAACACCATGAGATGAATTTAGGGTTGACAAAATATGTAACAGGGTTTTTTTTAATATAAAATTAAAATGGTTATGGAATACTAATTAATATAATGTAAATAGTGTTTGACTATTGTAAATACTATTAATAATATATTTGTTGTGTAGTTGTAGAACTATTTGTGTAGTCTGTTTTCCTTCTCTCATCGGCCTAGCCTTTTCTCAACTACATATGTTGGGGTCAGCTACCAGTCCAACCAGTTTCAGCTAAGTACCAGTGTTTTACAAGGAGCGACTGCCTATCTGACCTCCTCAACCCAGTTACCTGGGCAACACGATACCCCTTGGTTAGACTGGTTGTCAGACTTTTCAAGCTTCTGACTACGTTATGACAAAGATGGTCACCCATCTACGGACCAACCGCGTCAAGCATAGCTTAACCTGTGATCGTTTCACTTATGCGGTTATAGCTTAGCCACGAGCTCCTCTATTCAAAAAAAATGTTGACGTCATTTGAATCTATTTGTTCTTAATTGTCGTAATTTTCTGCTCATTACTTTTCCTCCACAACTTCTAATTAAAACGCTATCGGTATTACAGTTTCAAACTTTTAATTCAGTTGCGCGCGAGCGGTTGAGTCGAACGCACACGCTTCTGATTCATCGCAACTTAATCGCGTGATTTTTACTTCTACCCACATAATAGTTATGTTACTAAATTATCGTATATTATTATTATATGGCTGATATAAACACTAACGTGGATATTTGCGCGTCAAGTGGTAATGATGATATAGTGCAGGAACCAGAACTTCAAAGAGAGCAACAACTTAACCTAAATTTGATCGAAGAAATGGAGATGAATGGAGGGAGTGAGCAACGACTTGCAAAGAGAGGGCGACAGGAAGACGAAGAAATAGTGGAAGAAGACGGATTTGTGACAGTAGTTAGAAGACATAAACGAACAAACAGAAAAGATTCTACAAGAGATAATTTAATGGAGGAGAGTAGTGGAAACTCTGAAGAAAAATACACTTGTATATGTGTAACTGGAAAAGAAATTTTACCAAAACAATTCGGTATGGCAAAGCTTTTAAGATCACTAAAAATCGAAAACATTGTAAAGATGGTATATAAAAGCGCATTCAGAGTCCTGATTTATTTTGAAAATAAAGAAAGTGCTTTGGAATTATTAAATTGTGAAACTTTTATCAGCTCAGGATACAGAGTTCAGAGGACTGACGAAGCTAGCTTATGCTATGGTATTTTAAGACAGATAGATCTAGGAACAGAAGAAACAGAAATTCTTGAAAATCTGTCATGTGAGCATGATATAATATCAATAAGAAGGCTAAAGAGAATGTCTGAGAGCGGAGAATGGATAGATTCAGAGACAATACGAATTTGTTTTAAGGGCGCTACTTTGCCGCCGTATGTATTTGGGTACGGTTGCAGGTTCAAAGTAGAACCTTATACTTTTCCAGTTTCTCAGTGCTCGGGATGCTGGAAATTTGGCCACCTTTCCAGATCATGTCCAATTAGAAAAATTATATGTCCTAAATGCGGTGAGAATCACTCAAATTGTGAAACAAATAACTATGTTTGTGTTAATTGTAAAGGTCCTCATATGGCCATGTACAAGAAGTGCCCAAGCTTCCTAAAAGAAAAAGAAATTAGAGACATAATGACCAAGCAAAACTACACCTACAGAAAAGCACTAGAACTATACTTGAAAGAAAACGGAAGTAAAAAAACAAGTATTGATAAGGGAGAAATTGAAAAAAATAGTAACAACATCAATTCACAAGATAGTAATAAACAGAAAAATCAGAAAACATTTAGAGATATACTTGTATCAGGACGAATGGTTAATAACAATAGTAATATGATGCTGAATAATGTCACTGATGAGAAGAACTCAAAAAGAAATGTACGTCAACAAGAACATGTATCGAAAAAGCAGACTATGGAGACTAGAGTACCGGACGAGTGTAGTTTAGGTGATGATAACTTGTTATCACCACCCACCTGTGAAGCTATATATATAGACAAGGAGAAAAACCCAGACGGTGCGGAAAACTCAAGCGCCAGATCAGATTTTTTTAGTACTTTCCAGAGAGTCAAAGATATATGTATATCTGAAACCGATTGGAATACCAAACTTAAACAACTAGGCAAACTTGCAGTGGAAATATTAGGGCGACTGATTGTTAAAGTTTTGAAGACGGATGATATTTATAATAAATTTATATCTAGTATGTTTAACAATGGCTAACAATTCCATAAGAAAGTCTACCCTACGTATTGTACAGTGGAATGCACGAAGCTTACGTCCTAAACGTAATGAGTTTGAGTTGCTAATGGCACAAGAAAAAATACATATAGCTTTAATATCTGAAACATGGCTGGAACCTGAATCTCATTTCAATGTAAGTGGTTATAATATTTTTAGAAAAGATAGGATGGATGGGTATGGGGGGATAGCTATCATTATCTGTAAATCGATAAATGTACAGCAATGTTTTATCTCCACTAGAAATCCAGGCATAGAAATTATGTCTATTAAGCTCTTAAATTGCAACGAAATTAAAAATATAGTATTGTTGTATTGTCCTTCTTCTGTTCGCACAAGCTTGGCTGACTGGGAGCAAATATTTTCACTATGTCCAAATAAATGCATAATAGCTGGGGATTTTAACGGCCATCATGCAACCTGGTCCTCTAAAGTCGACGGAAGGGGAATTCAGATTTATGACGCGGCTTTAGATGCTGGATTTATTTCTCTTAACGATGGGAGTGACACTAGAGTAACTTTAGTAGATAATATCGTTCAAAAAACATCTCCCGATGTAACTTTTGTTTCGACCGATTTGGCTGTTTTATTAAGTTGGAGCGTAATGAACGAAAATCTCGGGAGTGACCATCTGTTTGTTAAAATTTCATACAAATATAGTAATAATACGAATGCTCTCTGTATAAATAAAAAGCGAAACTTCAAATTAGCAAAGTGGTCAGAGTATTATAAATCCTTGGAAAATTATTTATCACAACCTCTAGATACACCTAATGTACAATCCTTATATGATAATTTTATCAAACAGATGAATAAAGCAGCCGATGAACACATACCTTGGATTAAGAGCTGTGATAATCCAAGAAACAAATTTTCCCCTAAACCTTACTGGAACACAACACTCTCACATTTGGTGGCCCAACGTAGGTTGGCGTTAAAAAATTTCAGAAGGAATCCCACACCAAGAAATTTAACCATAATTGAACGCAAAACAAAAGATGCAAATGATGCTATCTGTCAAGCGCGGACTAAAGATTGGCAAGGTTACTGCAGTAGCATTGATGAACAAACGTCAAGTTCTGATATGTGGAAACGCATGGGATGGGTCAAAGGAATCAATTCGTCCAGATCCCGCGTTTCTAATGAGCAGAAAATAGAACTTCTTTCTAATCTCGCTCCAGACTACGTGTATCCAAAGGTCCAACATTTTAATTCAAATAATATATTGCTTGAGGCCAATTTTTCCTTACAAGAAATGTGTAATTGTTTTAAGCAAAAGGATACAGCACCCGGTAACGACGGGATTACATATTCCCTCATATACCATTTACCTCCGGCAGGAAAATTATACTTACTAGATCTGTATAATCTCATCTTTAATACCGGTAATATTCCGATACAATGGCGTAAAATATTAGTTACACCAATACCAAAACATTCTCCTAACGGTAGTATCAAACTCCGGCCAATTTCCTTAATCTCTTGTTTGTGCAAAATCTTTCACGCAATGTTGACAAAAAGGCTAGAGTGGTATATAGAGAAAAATAAACTATTATCCCCGTTCACGTCTGGATTCAGAAGAGGACAGTCGTGTCAGGACTGCCTAGTCAAATTAGTTAGCCAAATTTACTTAGGATTTTCGCGTCAAGTGTCGACTATAGCTTGTTTTTTGGATATCACTAATGCCTACAATAATGTTATAATAGATGTATTGATAAATAATTTAGATGAAATAGGTGTTGGGAAAAAATTCTGTCAGTATCTGTGGAACTTTCTAAGTGAAAGACACCTTATTATGAAAGACGAAACCGATCCAAATAAATACTTTGTAAGATATACAAATCGTGGTTTGGCGCAAGGCGACCCCATTTCGCCTGTCCTATTTAACGTAATTACAATTAAATGCTTTGAGAGAATTACAAATGTATCGATGTGTCAATATGCAGATGACTTTGTTTTATATTCCCCTTCCAGAAACCTAAGAGAAAGTCAAACAGAATTTCAAACAGCATTAAATGCATTTTGTCTGGTGCTGGATGAAATGGGGCTACAATTATCATCCGATAAATCGAAGGTTTGCATTTTTAGCAGAGGATTTAGAAGATTACAAATAGAACTTAAATTAGATAACGAAAATTTAGAGATAGTAGATAATTATAAATATTTGGGTGTATGGTTGGACAGATCGCTGCGATGGAGTAAACATATTAACATGACTGTTGAAAAGGTGCAAAGGAATCTTAATCTACTTAAGGTTTTGGCAGGCGCTTCCTGGGGTTTACATCCTAGACACCTAAGACGTATATATATTGCACTAATCAGAAGTCGCTTAGACTATAGCTGCTACTTATATGATGCGAGCGCAATATGCCACCTAGATAAATTAAATAAAATCCAAAATCAGGCCATGAGAATAATAGGAGGTTTTATCAAAACTTCGCCGATTCACGTTATGGAAAGTGAGCTGTGTGTAGTTCCGCTGTACTTACGAAGGAAATATTTAGCTTATAAATTCTGTCTAAAGTCAAAGACTATAGAAAATAATGTAACTTGTCAGCTATTACAGAATCTCTATGCTCTTCGACAAAATCGTTATTGGAAAAATAAAAACACTCCTTTACTAGCATCAGCTATGAATGAGGTGCAAGAGTTACAAGTAGCTTCTTCCTGTCCATTATTAATGTTCACTCTACGGACATGGATGACTAATCTAAATGTAAATGAAATAATTAGGGTAAATTTAGAATCATTAAAAAAATGTAAACGTGCATACGATAGTAATGTATTAAAATATGAAGTTATTAGTGAATTACATACAAAATATAGTGGTTGGTTCTTCATATTTACAGATGGGTCAAAGAGTGCAGAAGGACATGGCTCGGCATATTATGTACCTAATCTAGATATAAGTGCACAAGATAATTGTTTTCAAATAAAGGAGCCTACATCCATTATGACATTGGAACTCATTGCAATCTCAGAGGCATTAACCTATATAATTAATAATTGTGGACATAATAACGTTGTCATTTGTACAGATAGCAAAAGTTCATTACAACATATAGCTCGATGCGCCTCTGGTCGCAGAGGTACATCGATAGCTTATGTTATATTATCTAAAATTGATGAAATCACTCTAAAAGGCATTCAACTGAGGTTGCAATGGGTTCCATCGCATATTGGGTTGCGGGGCAACGAAGAGGCGGACACGTTGGCGAAATTAGCGGCTAGGAATGGAAAAGAAATAAACATTAAATTAGATTATTCAGAATTTTTACCAAAATTTAAAAATATATGCTTCGATTATTGGAAAGAATATTATAACAAACGGTCATTAGAGAAAGGCTTATGGTATAAAACCATACAGTGTGAACCTCTTCGCGTGCCTTGGTTCATGAATAGTGATGTTAGTCGAAAACTTATTGTTACTGCCTTTAGACTCAGATCTGGACACATTCCATGCAAAAAATTTGCCTTCATGATGAAAAAAATTGCTTCACCCAATTGTGAAGAATGTGGAGTGGTTGAGGACCTACAACATTTATTGATGGAATGTGTTCAATATGAGTCCCTAAGAAATAATTTAGTAAGGTCCCTGAATTTGAACAGAACTGATGTAGGCATGTTTCATACAATTTTATCCCAACCAAATAGCGACGATGCGAAGGTTTTGTTCAAATTCATGGCCTACGTCTTGTGACAATTTATTGTTTAGGATACGATGGGACTGGCATACGCTATGCGTAAAAGCCCCTATAAATAAATAAAGAAAAAAAAAAAAAAAAAAAAACTTTTAATTCGCACATACTTACATAAATATTATTATTTTTGTTATTAACTAGACAGCTAGTACAATAACGCAATAAATATTTAAATCTGTTCCTCAATTAAAATTTACTAATACGGCCATCCCTAGCCGCGTCTATGGTGATAATGTACCATTGTCTGGCTAATGGTGGAGTTTGCTGTCTGACACTCTACTTGGCGTAGTATATACAGTAGACATAACTTGATGGGCCTTAAGTCACCTTTTAAAGTATCATTATTGCAATTAATGAAGCGTGCACGAGCACTGCAGATTCGACCCCGCGCAGGACAATTTTTTTTTACGTTTTTGAATGTGACTAGAATCTTTGTGAAACCGCGGCTACGCAAGGACTTAATAAATACCTTAGTGCGAGAGCCATTTTTTAGTAGATTTTATCATGGGCGAAATGTTTTGAGCCATCTTTGCGCTACGTGTTGCTGGTTCAATTACCACGTAAGACAAGTGTTTGTGAAAACGACTCAAGGATCAAATAGTAAATACCTTAATGCAGGAGTATTTTTTACATATAGTATACATCGAAGCTCTTACTCTCTCTTCTTCGTAACTGTAAGCATATTACTTCATGACGTGGTACGCCCTCAGGTACTGGACGATATTGCTAGTTACATCATAATCGATTCAATCTTCTTTGTCTCGACTTTGCTTTGAAAACATGCGCACCTGCGGCCTATAGATGAAGCACAAGCAACTTGATACGAACGTCAATTGTTTCATCATTGTCAATTCTAAGGAAACGATTGTACTATTCATACGACTGCCGCCATCTTATCAAATTAGTTTAAGCTATTACAGTTGGGGCAGCCTGGCTAGCAACTGCACATGTTGCATGATTTGGTCGGTCCGTAGATAGTTGACCATCTATGTCATTTCAAGTTTCTGTGTTTTCGGAAGGCATGTTGAACTGTGGGTTTCGGCTGCTATTTAAACATCTTAGACCGTCGTTACAGGTAGAAGCTAGTAATCTGATAAGTGATAACTAGTCTTAGGTGCTAAGGGGTAACGTGTCCAGGTTCTTGGGATGAGGAGGTCAGATAGGCAGTAGCTGCTTGAAAAACACTGCTGCTTAGGTGCATCCGGTTAAATTAGAAACCCACCCCAACATGGTTTAAAAAAGGCTAGAGTAATCAATTGCGGAAGCGAGACAGCTAGCTATATATTGTAGAGCGTCGTCTCTTTTCCACAAATGTTTTATTATTCCTGTTACTAGTAATCCCTTTCATGTTTTAAGATTATTGTAACAATAGTAAACTAAGATCCATTGAATGGATTGGAATCTGAAGAATTGATTAATATTGTACAAGTAGTAGGTAGTGTAGTTGTTAGATACAGATACTAAATTATTTTTATGCGAATGAGAAATATTAAATAGTTTTTTTGTACTTTGATAACGTGTGGTTCTTTGGTCAGGCGTATGTGTTTTTCTGAAGTAAAAGTAAATGTATTATGTACGTGTATGTAGTTTTTGATAAATTAAAAACATGTTTGTCGATAAGTAATTGTCGCTTTAATTTATCAACTTCATTTCCGAACCGAAAGTGTTCAAAAACGCTCTACTAGAATATTTACTTGGTTTCGTTCACCTATACTTTTGTCGGTTACCTAATCCACTGTTCAATCTTCGATGGATCTAAAATTGTACATGCATATACATTAATGAACAAGTGTTTGTACAACAACTCTAAATATAACTATGTATAGTCTACCTTATATTAATGAAGTGTGTCCTGTCGACAGCTTCGTGGCGAGTTCCTGAAGGAGACCAAGGTATGCACGATCATATCACCGCGGCCGGGGCCCTCCAGCGCTGACGATGGCGACGACGTGCAGGACACCCTCGTCACTAAACAGGTACATACCAACTAATTCAGAACTTAATATCCCAAGTTTTTCACCTCCTTGGGACCCAATAATACATAAACTCAAGGCCAAACCTAATAGCAGCGCTGCAAGACATCACGACACAGTGAGCTCATAATGCGTAGGTCGGACCACAAATAATTAGTTAAAATATGAAGGTAGAATGAGCAACATATTCTGTCAAGACGAACGCCATCTCAGTCTGCCCGTGAACATGATACCTGCAAAGGTGTCGAAACGTCGGGAACTAAAATCTAAAATTAAACCGCGATAAAATCCGTAAAAGTAGTTTTATTTCAATGTCTAACATTCGCGTAAACCTAAGAAACCACTAGGTTATGTATCCTTCCTTTGGCCATTGTAAATAGCAGGCTCGGCCCCAGACCATAGCTAGTTCTATTCTTCTCTTGCTTATGTTGGTATCATTCAAGCATTAGCAGGAATGTGCCATTCCAGGTTGACGAAACCTGTTGGAGCGTATTTTTTCCCTTAATTTTTCGTTGATGTTTTCTAAACATCTCGTTCTCAGTGACAATGATGTTGTTTATTTGTATAGTGACTTGCGTCAACCTCTTTTACTGTCCCTCTGAATGTTTACTCATAAAGCGACCTTAAATTATTTTGTTAGAAAACTACGTCATACGATCGAGAATTTTCTATATAGTGCCCTCCTTTTTTTTAACCAGCAAATTGAACAATATAACTTTATTGTACGCAAATACATATGACATAAAAAGTATGTACAAAAGGTGAAATTAATCCAGTAATAGAGGTTTCTTCCAACTAACTTTAGCCAGAACGATAAAATGTTCATTATACTTTGGTTCTTTGGTGTACGTAATTCAATTCCTCCGAAACGGCTCGACCGATTCTTATGAAATTTTGTGCCCATATTCGGTAGGTTTGTGAATCGGACATCTTTATTTTCATCCCCCAGCAGATTTTTTTTGTCCACGTTTTCTGGGACAGCTAGTTACCTACAAAACTTTAATATGATATTTCTTTCTAATAAATGTTGTGACTTACAATAATAACACTAGTTGATCACATACAAACTGTTGTTAGACACGTCGTTAGTTTCCTAAGTTCATAGTTTGTATCCTCAGGGCATCCAGACAGACTTGGCGGACGGCTCCGGCTCGGTGGACCCGCGCTCGGTGGACGTCTCGCAGCTGCACCAGTCGCGCTTCGGCCTTATCAGCCAGGCCTTGATGCTCATCCTCATCGCCGGCTTCCTCGCCTCTGAGACCCTCAGCGAGTTCTGGAAAACCAAGTGAGTATAATTCCCTTTTGATTTGAAGGTAGATTCGTGACAAGCTGAGGTCATGGCGTAGTCTGCAGTAATGTAACTGAGTTGATTGAAAATTGACGTTCTTGAGACAGTAATGCTGTATAATAAGCACAAACCCAGTGCCGCATTAGAGAAGGAACAACCCCGTACATTTTTTTCATGTGAGCATCAATATTGACAGCCTAGTGCCTACAGGCAGTTGGTCTGAATCCCGGCAGGCACCAGAGTATAATCGAATTCATGTGCGTATTACTAACGTATAATGACTTGTTAAAAAAAACGGTGAAGAAGATCATGAGGAAACCAGCACGGCTGAAAATTGTTCACGTGTTTTTTGGCCTATGTCAAAGGCCTATAAGGCTTAAAACTCTGACACCGGGTTTTACGTCAACCATAGAACGAAAAATGATAGGGTAGAAGCGGTATTAATAATATAATCAGGCTTAGACGAAAATCGAAATTTATGGAGCTACCATTTAAAGTAAACAAATTGTATGTTAAAGAGAAGAGTTAAAGCAACCCTTAAATCTATGTTAAAATTATTTATATCTCTATACACCTAAAAACAACAGAAAAATTTAAGATACAATGTTAACTCCATGTCAAGGACTTGTCGAGAAACATCTACAGCAGACAATTAAGGGAAGCGCTCCATTATACTCCTCCGCAAAACTAGAATACTCACACAATGTATTACTTTGTTCCTCCGTCTACAATGATGAAACTAGACCATTGCGAATTGACTTTTTCATTCTGTTATAATCCTTGTTGAGGGCTTGAAGCGTCCTTTGTAAGCCTAATTTTCAATTGTGAGTAATTTATAGTTTGTTAAGTGTATCAGTCGTAGTTGTTAGGTTATTATGTGTATTTATCATTTCTCTTTACTGTGACCGAGAGACCTATATTTGAGTATAGTTTGTGAATAAAGTCAAGAAATTATTTCCGCCATGACTTGAGGTAATATTATTGCGGGTGCCAAAAAGAGATGGTGCTTTAGACCGTGTATTGTGCTGTTACTCTCCCACAGCCATTGCAATATTACTTTAGGATACACTGGTAGATATTTCTCCAAGGAACACGAAAGCAAATAATTGCAGAAAACAGAAAAAACATATTAAATTTAAAACATCTAAATACCTACGTCTTTAAATTCAAATGTTATCAAAATTGGTACAGCCGTTTTTGTAGTTGTAAATTACATTGTTATCTCGTTTGAAGCTGACCCTAAATTTCAGCCTGCTAACTTAGCGGGAAGTGCCTCAAAAGTGCATTACAAAAACCCAATGAGAAAAGCGATCCAAAACAAACAAGAAAAATTAGTGTATAAAAACGTGGGCAGACACTGTCACAAATTCCTATCAGTTGTCCCTCGATCCAGTCTTAGCGAAGTCACTTATATCTAAGGTATTATAAAATCATTTTGTGTCCTTGTGTAGAGTCCCAGTGGTATCCCGCAACTGGCACGACCTGGTGTTTCGCCTGGCGGAGATCGGCGTGGCGCTATGGTTCCCGTGCGTGCTGTGGAACTCCATGGCTCCCGAGCGGCTCTGGTTGCTCAACCCCCGGCGGTTGCTGGCCCGCCAGCTCGACGACGCCAGGCTCTCCGACTTACTAGCGCACCATCATGACGCTAAGGTAAGGGAGGATGAAGTGGACACGTATTGTTGTAACTATCTCGTTTTGAGGAAGAGGAAATCTTGTGCAGAATACATTGGCTTCAGAAAAGTGTTCAGAAAATCATCATGTTTTTTGTTATACTTATTATAACTGGATGAGGACCGGACTTAATGCCCGAGGCTTTCTCTACCAGTCAACCGTAGGATGGAATAGGATGTATGTGCATTGGCAAGATGTGTTTTATTTTTAAAGTTATGAAGCCAACCAATCTTTAAAAACTTTTAAAATCCCAGAAGTTTACGTTATTCCCAAAAGGCTGAAATAAAAAATCAGGTTAAATTAAATTTTGAAATGAAAATCTTAACTAACCATTGTTAAAAATAATTATTAAGACTAGTTTCGTTTCCTGCCCATTGTCGTAATTTGTAATTGAATTAGCTTCAATCGCATTTACTGAAACACTTTTTGCGGTTATATCATCTCCAAACCCCACTAAAAGTGTAATAAAATATCACGTTACAAACATATTGTATAATGTTATTTGTAATATACAAACGGTTTGTAGCTTGCTTGACGTTTAAAACTAATAGAAAAAACTATTGTATTGTTTTTCATTTATTAAAATGAGTATTTGTTACCGCTTGAAACAAAATGAGGTATTTAAATACCTTTATGTATTTTACTATCTGTTCAGTACTTTTTGCGAGAAGAGGATCAAATGGATCCTTAGATATAGAAACTTTTTGCGTGAAAGAGGAACAATCATCCACACATTTATACAAACTTTCGCGTTTATAATATTAGTTGTAGGATTCATTTATTAAGATGTCAAACATAAGATATGATATACACAAATCATGATACATAGTTTCAACAAAAAGTATTGAGTCTTTCGAGAGTATCATCCGAAAGCTGCTATAGTTGTATACAACGAATTTGTTTAATGACAAGAAATAATAGAGTTTTTCAAGAGAGAGTCCATTGTCATGCGTCACATTTTATATCTGAGAGATAACTTGGATGAACTGTTTATCTGGCGGTCATTAGCATCTCGACACAATATATAAAAACACAATAATTGTTATATGCTTTATATGGCTGTAGGTACAAAGAGTATGAAGATAGGATAAGGCGCTAGGAAGTCACCCTTAAGTGTCATGTTGTCTTTACGCTCTCAAGTGACACGAAAAAGACAGCATGAACCTTAAGGGGGTGGTTTAGTTATAATACTCATAAAATGATCCTTTTTATCTTTTTAAAATCACAAACGATTAAATGTATTCTGAACAAGTGTTACCTAAATTCCTCCATTCTAAGACAAAGTTACAACTAAACTTTAACTAAAAAAATTAAATATGTTGTTTATTAAAATGTCAAAAATAAACTCCATCAAATGATGACATCTCATTGTTCCAAAATATGTTTACCTTGTGATAAGTGAATAAGTTTCATAGATCTATTTTCAAGAGTAGTTTTTGGTTTGGCCTTAGGTTCGTATTTTTTTTAAATAATTTAGTACTATGAGATAAGCGTTGGTATATTGGTTTATATATTTATTAACTGGTTGGATTGGTCTGTCTGTCTGTTTGGAAATCTCGTTGTAAAACGAACTCCGATTGTATCGTGAACACGCTTACACCATTGTGGAATGGTTGTCCAGTCTTCCAGCTTTTAATGCTTCCGCTAAGTTTTGTTGTTGCAGTCATATATATTATTTGGAACAGGTGTTTTTAAAGAAGATCGAGAAACTTAGGTTGTTGTTAAAATATTGAATCCAGAGAACAAAGAGAAAGCTAGCCTGTAACGGTTTACATTATGGGCATATTATCTTGCCAAGAAATAAAAACAGGATACTTTTATACCCAACATTTTACATATTATAAATGTAAAAAAAATCTAAAGAGGTTTCTTTTTATGTGAAGTAAATAGAATCGTAGAATTTCCATTATATTGTTAGCAGCGTCGACATAGAATCTATGCTCATGTCGTTGTCAGCTATTCGCTTCGTCCATGTTTTGTCCGTTTATCTGGTGGAGATTCACTTCGTCTTAACCTTTCCGAAGACACCCCGTCGTCCCCAGAGCATAGTGCAGTTCTGCCGACAGAAGTGGAACGACCGTTTGCGGGTAGTCCTCAACGTGATGTGTTACTGGCGCTGTTTCATCACCACTGTCGTTTTGAGGATCTTGGTCCCGCCTCTAGCTATAAGGCAGGGTGACATCGTTAAGCTGGAAGCACCGCCCTTACCGCGAAAAGTGAGTGATGTAAGGTTTATTTTGTTGTGTAATAGGTCAGTGAAGCGGATATTTCCAAATCAATGTTAATTTTACAAAGACAGTACTCCGTGTGGCCCACCCTTTACCGTTTCCTAAGTGTACTCTAGCTGTGAAGAAGAAACTTAATATAACCATATAAGTTATTTTTCTGACATGAGGTCGCTTTATATAGACATCTTTCAAATCTGCTTATATTATAATCTCAATATACCCTGAAATATTTATAACTTTTGACCGACTATAACAGTATTTTTGAAAATAACATAGGAATTAACTTAGATATGATTTTTGAAACTATTCGATATCTAATCCTAGACCCCTGAGTTTGTCCCGACGTTTCTTCTCAAGGTAGTCAACTAGGAAATGTCGACTTCTAATAGCTTAAAAAATGTCATTTTAGAGTGATAACGTCCATCCTATTTTATTTATTTTCATCTATAATAATACATTAACAGCAGAATGTGGAGACGGACTCGCTGGTGGGCAGCGTGGGCTCGGCCCGCGACTGCTGGATCTGTTACGACAGCGCGCGTTCGGAGCCGCTCATCCGGCCGTGTCGCTGCACCGGGGACGTGTCCGCCGTGCACCATGACTGCCTCAGCCGGTGGCTCGTTGAGGTAACACTTATACTTTTATACTATACTATGCGACTACTTATACTAGCTGTTGCTTAAAGCTTCGCACGCTACGAAAATGATCCCACGGGAACATAAAATCGGGATATAAACTATCCTATGTGGTAATCTAAGTTGTCAACTATTTGTGTACCAAATATGGCGTGCGTGCGTTGCAATTTTTCGTGTTACAATATTAGTAGTATTTATATTATTCCAGGTACAGTGAAGGCAAACATAGTGACGAAACCAGTATTCAAAATATTGGAGTCTTGAACTACCTGTTTGTTATCAAGCTTTCTTTCTATCAAAAGTAAACTTTGAGCATTTGCTTCTAGTGCAATGTAATCCAAACTAGAAGCAGACTCATTAAGAACTTTAATATTTGTTACAGAGTGCGCAGAGTCCTGACGGACTGAAGTGCAAAGTATGCAACACACCCTACATAGTGCAGGAGACGAACAGGTGCGTGATATATTTTTGCAATTTATTTTCAATTATTAAATGATGCAGCGGTTTATTTACAAGTATTTAATGATTTAATTTAACCTGCAATTTAAATATTTAACCTGCAATCTCGCCGCCTCAGCTCATGATTAAGGACTCCGGTTGGGTCCGAAACTGGTCGGGCCATCCCGATAAATACGTGTAAACTGTTGCATTATTTATGAATCATTATCACGATAATACACGATCTATATCTATATACGATATAAAGCTGAAGAGATTGCTTATTTGTTTGTTTGAACGCGCTAATTTCAGGATCTACTGGTTCAAATTGAGAAGTGAAATTTTTGTGTTGAATAGACCATTAATCTAGGAAGGTTTTAGGCCCATATACCATCACGCTGCGACTAATAGGAGCGAAGATATAATGGAAAATGTGAAAAATACAGGGAAAATTATTCATCTTCGAGGGTTTCCGTACAAAAATTCCTAACTTATATGTTCTAACCAACAGCTAGTATGACATATAACATTTGATATATCGTTGTCAGGGTGGTGTGGGAGCGCGGGTTCACGTGCGCGCACTGGCTGCGCACGGCGCTGGCGGTGGCGTGCATGTGCGGCGCGGGCGGCGCGGCCTGGGTGTGCGTGCAGCTGGCCGTGTCGCCCGTGGCGCGCGTGCTGGCCGCCGGCGCCGCGCTGCTCGTCTGCTACGTGGCCATCAGGTACGTACATCTCACGAGGTGGTCACGAGCCTCAGCATTCAGGAAACCAACGCGCAGCAGCAACAGACGCACTTTTACTGCAAAATTTTACTATCCGTGCAGTCATTACTCATGGACACTCGGTTACTCACTAGCACATTTACTTCCACCACAGATTTACATATTCAACTCGTTCAGTAATTTACTTTGTCAATATCACAATCCCTTGTTACTTGTTGGTGTGCTCCCTTTTCCCAAAAATAGGCTTCAAGTCAGCCCATTGTGCGTAGGGTGGCTTTAGGAGTCGTTATCCCAACTCCCTCCAGTAGCCTAGAAGTCTTCTGGGACGTTCGCAGGTTTTGGTTATGAAACTCGGTGTATTGAGGATTGCCACCCGGTTCCTCACCTCCTTACGCACGCATTTACATTAACATTAGTTTTTTTTTTCAAAACACTTCCCAAACTATCATTCGTACATCAGGCTAAAACGAAGACTCAAAAAGCTAATTCTTATTTTCAGATTCCTCGGTATGAACACAGTGAGCGCGTACCAGCGTGCCAAGGTCTCGTCCCTGCGCATCCTGACGGAGCCGCTCACCGAGATCACGGGCCACAGCGACCAAGGCCAGCTGTCCACCATCAGCAAGACGGTGACCGTAGAGATAGCCTCCAAGGCAGTCCTCGAACGAGCCCTCAAAGGCGACGTCAAGTAAAACCAGTAACGAAGTAACAGTTATTTACGTCAGTACAAACGCAGTGATCAGTTTTGTGATACAGTGATCGTGTTACGGACTTAATTTATTCTCGTGATAACTCGATGTGAACTAAGAACTTTGTCAGTTAAGACTTTGCCCGAAAAAACTACTCCTGAAAGGGAAAATGTTGGCCCCCCTGAGCGGGAAAATGTTGGCCACCCCTGAAGAGTGGTGTACTGACTATTAAATCGAGTGGAAGTGACTTTATCGATTAATCGACTAAATACTTTGTATGAAATCGATTATTTTATTTTATGCCCACCTGCTATGGGTGGGGGATTTATTCCAAACTTAAATTTGCCTTATTTTCTTTGTATTTAAATGTGACTGTTTTTAAGCCTAAACTATGTAAAGCTATTTTAATATTCTAAATTATTCTGAGGACATTAAGACAGTGGAAATGATTGTAGGAAAGTAGAGTCAGCTTAGAAACATGATGAGGTTGAAATACGTATGTATAAGCTACACGACATGACGACACATATAGTCAATAAACATAATGATGATAATGATAATGATACTTTCGTGACCACCTTTTTTCAAAGTAATTTCAACCGACATAAAATTTGCAACCTACCACACGCAAGTACAGAAATGGATTAAAAAATGTATCATTAGCCATGCAGAAACCGAGAGGTTACAATTTATACCAGTCTATAAATGACCCACTGTTGGGCAAAGGCCTCCTAACTACGGATTGACCATTCCAGATTATCAAAATAATATCAATCTTCAAGATGTCTGCCGTGTCGTGTAAATAGATCATTTATGTCCATTCCCTTACATTATGATATACGTATTTATATTATTTCAGTTTCGTGAGAAGTACTTCCATTTTAGGTTAGTTTTACTACTGGTGATATATTTTAGTTGTCAATGTGTGTATTTTGTTTGGCTCCGAAAATTACCAGCATTTGTTTTTTTCTTAAGTATTAGGCTTTAGTCGGTGCGACTAAGCCGAAAATATTCCTTTTTTTCCTTTGCTGGGCAAAGGCATGCAACAAAAAATATTTTTTTTATTTCTAAATATTTAAAAAATAAAATACTCACACTGGCAAATTCCGGAGTATTTTTCACGAAACTAAATTGTATATATCGATAAATAACTATAGTTTTGAACGTAGGAAGTAGAAGAGGCTATGGCGGGAGTTCCTAACCGCTGCGTGTTGTGATATATTAAAACAGCGGTTTTTGCCTGATTTATACGAAAATCCTTATTAAAAACATAAAAATTGCAAATAAATATAAATATCTAACCCTTTTTGTTTTATTTTGATTGGCTGTTCCATTATTTTTAGTTCGTTTTTTTTTTAAGAAGCTATCTTTTTTTTTAAGTTTCTACTTTACTTTACTTTTCTTTTATTTTAAACAAGAAATATATTTTGCTTAACTTAGTAAATAGGTATAAATAATCATAAAAATCATTCAATCGTAATTATGTTATTATTTTAGTATAGCTCACTGTATTGCTAGAATTCTTATGAAATAGTTAAAAATTGTATTTACCTTACCGAATAATATATTTATAAAAGTAAATGAATGTTGTCAGTGCCAAAGAAATGTATGTAGAGTGTTAATTTATCATGGATTCAAATTTGTTTACAAGGAAAACGATCCTAAAGTATTAAAGTTTATCAAGTTTGCCGTTATAGAAGAAAAATTGCGCACTAGGCGGGGCATCTCCACGAACCCCTGCGTCTGTAGGGGAGGAAGCGGGAAGCGTCAGACTCCTACTGACTGAACCTCAACCGCTATGTAACGTCTCCCATTTGGTCGGGCCACATGGCCGTCAGTGCTAGAAATGGAAAATACCAATTTGAAGTCTTGAGTTACCTTTTAATATTGTAATTTTATCTATACTTATACCTACTCTATTTGGCAAAGTACTTTCTGAAAAGAAAGATATGACTTTACACACATTTAAGAAAAAAAACATTTTCCGTAACTTTTTCATTTGACTTCTTCGCTATTGTTTTATTAATTTGATTTTGAGTGACTTTAGTTAATACTTTAACAAAATATGGAAAAATTACATTAAGACACAAAATAATTTAACTTAAAGTGAATTGGTAGTTACCTATACAAATGAAGTACCTATATTAACACAATAAATTCCCAGTCTCCTTATTAAATAAATCAAATTCATAAATTCTAAAACAATTTACGAATAATCAAATGATTTTGTAACGGTATCGAATAAAGTAAGAAAAAAACAGTTGAAATCAAGAAGGATAATAGCACTCTACTTGACTGCAGTAAAATATAAAGAAATGGGTTTTTATTTTTGACTTAAAAGACATATTTTCATATATTCTTACGTCACTTAAGGCCGATTTTTCAATCGCCAGATAACTTTATTCGACGAATATGTTTCACGTTTTGACAGCTTTTGCATAGAAAATATGTCAAACGGCCATATTTATTCCTCAGATAAAAGCTATCTGACTATTGAAAAATCGGGCCTTAATGATACACTGGTGTTAGTAAGTATAAATATTACAATATTATTTCGATGGCATTAGTGAAGTGTACCTATATCTCATGTCGCCATATTAAAATAAAACTGCTACAATACTAAGTATATAAATAATAATTACGATGTAAATAGTAACAGGTAAGTATAAATATTTAAACTAAATGTATTTTTCTAATATAATGCCAAAAAAAGTTCAAACTAGAATAAACAAAAATATTGAAATCGTTTCAATTATAGACGCGATCATATCTTTGTAAATATTTAAGTAATGTTTCAGAATTTTAGAGTTTGCCAAAATGTTGATAGTTTAGCTGAAATATTGTAGAGAATGTAATTAAAATATTGCGCTCCTAGTAATAGAAGAATCCATTGTTTTAGCCGACGTCTTTATTTTTAACAGCTTAATAAATGGTGTAGAAGACAAAGCTATGCTACCACTTTAAAAGCTTAATGTTACGTACCTAAAAATCGTATGTAGGTATATGAACGTAACTTGGATGAAAATACGCGAAATATATAGTTATTCCGAAATGAGATTGCTGAAAGCCCCTGCCTAGGTACGTAACACTTTTATGATTCGACCGAACTAATAAAATATGTGAATACTTACTTCCCAAGTTTTGCATTTACATCACGGCATAATAAACCTAAGCTTTTTTAATGTGAGGTCCATTTTACAAAAAATAACGAAAACATTTTTGCAATTTTGTAAAACATTTTAAGCAAGTAATTTAGTAGTCTTGGCAAAGCTATTAATAGATATAATATTTTAAGCAATTAATACAATCACAGTTTTAAAATATGTAAACAAAAGTGAAACCTAACCTCTAAATGTAGAAGCTTGAATTTTCGTCAATTATAATATTTCGCGCCATAGATTATATTTTTAAATATAGATTATCTATTTTGCTATTCTTTTAGTAAGTATGTAGATGGCTAAAAATTAGTGAACTTAAACTTCTAACTTATTCTATAGTTAATCTATTAATTAAGAATGATCCTTAATATTATTGAGATAATAAGTATCGTAATAATTAGTCGTTAATAAGTAATTAATCTATTAATAAAGACTTTTTTTGTTTATGCATTATAGTTTTAACAAACGTTATGTTATTTTTGTCTTATACATATAATATTATGTACCTTTCTCAATAGTATGCAGTTTAGTTATTCTTCAAACAGTTATTATTGTACGTTGACAATATTAGAGTATTTTATGTAAAATACAAACCTATTTATCATTTATTATGATCTCTTTCTCGACTTGTACACCGTTACATCCATTAAAGTGTATATTTAAGTTACATTGACCTAAAAGAATCGGCTATTGTAAATAATAAAAATAAGTTTCCAGTATTTCAATTATCTGGATGGTTGTCACATTAAAGTCAATATTTAAGAGTATTTAATGAAGTTTTATTTTAAACTAGCTGTTGCCCGCGACTTCGTCCCCGTGGGTAGAAGATATGTAAGTTATGATTTATACCTGCCCTGTTATTTTTTCACATTTTCCATTGTATCTTCGCTCCTGTTAGTCGCAGCGTGATGGTTTATAGCCTAAAGCCTTCCTCGATGAATGGTCTTTTCAACACAAAAATTCGAAGGTCCGAATTTTTCAATTTGGACCAGTAGTTTCTGAGATTAACGCGTTCAAACAAACAAACAATCAAACATGCAAACTCTTCAGCTTTATATATTCGTATAGAATAGATACCTACCTACCGTATAACTCAAATACTAATCGAAAAAGACAGTGGTTTTCAATAGGTTAAAACTGGCATAAAATTATAATATAATGATATGAAAAATATCTGAATGTCCCAGTTAGTCACTGTTCTTGTGGCATCCTCTCTCGGTTCTCCTAGCTCTACCTAGAATGTCTGGCTAGAGAAGCATCGCTAGAGCTATTTGCTCAGGGTGGAAGTGTCTTATGGTTTTACAAAGACGGAAGTAGCGCCGCCGGGTCTAATAGGTGTCGCACTTCTCGAGACCCCTAGACCTTTGCACTGGCGTCGCCCACCTTCTATCTTGGTGGTATCTTAGGAGGTTCATCTAGTGAGCGGCGAGTCACTGCCAGTTCATGTAGATACGTATTACCTAGACATAGTAAACATGTATTCTGACAAATCTTAGGACATGGCTTCATGGAAATCTTATAGTAAAAAAGGCAATTTCTATACACAGGTTACGCAATAGTTCGGCAGCCTTGGGATTTCTCATACCCTCATACCTATCTCCCGTAGAGCGAGGATATCTATCCTCGCTCTACGGGAGATCATCTGATGATGAGGGTAGTTATTAGGTACCTGCTTCTGGAAATCTAATATTAAATTACGAATCCGCCATATTTATCAAATTACAATTCAATCAACAAATTTTTCTCCTCTGTCAGAAGTCCATCCAAAAATTTTCTGTAAAAGATCGCTCTTGCCGTGCGTAGTAGCACTCTTTCTATTTCTTTTCGCTCAATCCTCTAGCCAACAAATTGTGCAATAAAGAATATTCTATCTATCTAACTAAAGTTAGCATATAAGTGTCTACAGATGTAGTCATGCATAGCCCCTGCAGGCTGGCACACGAGAGTTCGACTTGCATCGATTTCACCCATTTTTGGCGCAATGCCAATTTAATACTGCCCTCTCAAGGTCATGTCGCTCTTTTTTCGTGCCTAGCTTTAAGTTCTTAGTGTTTTCAATTCGCGAAAGAAAATTGAATGCCTACAATGACTGGTTTGATAAATATGTTCGTTCTTTTTTTTCTGGAAAATGGCATTTGACTTTGAGACAGTTTAAGGTCGATAAAAAAATAAAAGGCCAAAATATTTCAGCCTCAGATAAGATGGCTTGTTTTTTTTGCAAATATTTAAATTTATTTTGTGTTTTATATTAAAAATGTAGGCATTGATGAGTTTCAAATTTTGGCTACTTTAAGTCGTAGCCTTTCATTTGTATTTGATTTGTTATCCAACTTCAAATAGATACGCGTTTTCTCACTTTAAATAGATACTAAAACACAACTTAATACTCTTAAATTTCTGTCGGTATTACACGTGCAGTGTTAGAAAGAGCATTAAACTTAACGATGGCTTTTAATGTGTCTGACATTTCAGTATACAGCCAAAAATCCTATAAGTAGGTAGCTGTTAGCTGCCAAATCTGTAGGAATACTCGTGTCGCAATGACTTGGTATCTAAAATATTAGATACATGATAATATTTTTGAATGAGGTAGAATTTTTAAAAGTTTATGATACAAATTGACAAGATTACATGCTGAATCTTTCAGTTTTTGAAAGAAGAATATGGAAAACGTCTTTGAGTGGGATCTTATGGACGATTACAGAAAAAACTGTATTAAAACAGCTGCTCATTCTTAACAGAATAAAGAAATGCTGAAAAGAGTTGTCATTTTGTTGAGTGGATGGATATTTGCTACTCTTTTAAAATAAGAATTATTTAAGACTAGCTGTTGCCCGCGACTTCGTCCGCTTGGTAAGAAGATATAAGTTGCCCTATTTTTTCACATATTCCATTGTATCTTCGCTCCTATTAGTCGCAGCGTGATGGTTTATAGCCTAAAGCCTTTCTCGACGAATGGTCTATTCAACACAAAAAACATTATTCAATTTGGACCAGTAGCTCCTGAGATTAGCGCGTTCAAACAAACAAACAAACTCTTCAGCTTTATATAGATATAGATTAGTATAGATATAGATTAGTATAGATAAGAAATCAATTGCCGCTGGCAATAACTAAGTAGTGCTACATCATTCCCGGCAAAAAAACCACTTAATCAAAAATCGACAACTATTTTCTTGTACGTGTAAAGTTCTGCAAAAAACAGCTCTGCTTTGTATACGTTAGGCATCAAGGCTCCGTCTTAAGCATTATGGCCGCTTGCCAAGTGGAAACAGAAGACGATTGCATTTTTCCATCATCTACAAATTACATGACCTTCAACTACTTTGAATAGATTTTTTTTCTTTATGGAGTTGAGTTAATAGGTTCATTTCTTTTGCCAGAATTCCTGCCCCTTTAGCCAAGAGACATTTTTAAAACGGTTTACGTCGATAAAAAGCGCATGAATGAAGATGACATTTCGTCAATTAATCATGACATCGTAACCAATATGGTTGCAAACCACATATATGGCACGCTATGTTAAAAAAAAATAGTTTCATACATAATTACCTAATATTGAAATTCCATAAGCATTTTGTTCACGAAAATCAAAAGTTAAAACTGCAGGAAATAATTGATAATTATTGCACGGATAGCCGTGTCGTTGAAGTACCATCCGAAACCCACTGAGCGCGATGTGTCGCGATTTCGATCCCCACTAGGACAAGTGTTTGTGTGATCCACGAATGCCTGTTCTGAGTCGGTGTCTTTGTGCACATGATTTGTATGTATGTAAAACCGCCGCGATACAATTATCAAATTCCTTGTTGCAGAAGTCGTTCTCTTTTGGTAAAGTCTTGTGTAAAAGAATACTTAACACATTGAGAAGAACATTCATTAATTGACCATCTTCAAGGCGAGCGTGGGCTGGTGTCCAGTCTACACCTCGGAAGGTTGTGCCCTTTGACTCCGCCTGTTCTAATTCCATTACTGATTACGTCACCGCTTCTAATTCCGACATGCACAATTGTAGCGTGTAATATTCATAGCGTTACGTCATGATGATAATTATTAGACTTGATTCGGATTCTGCAACATGACTGGATCTTTGTATTTGGGTTTTAAGATATGTTTTGCTATATTTTAATAGTTAATATCGTGAGAATGATTTATTATTAAATGATCCAACGGATCCAATTCAACATGCTGAGCGTCAGATCATGATTAAGGACTCCGGTTGGGTCCTTAATGGTCCATAACCATCCGGTTGGGTCCGAAACTAGTCGGGTCTAAAACGAGCCGATAAATACGCGTGAGTGAACTGTTGGATCATTTAATAATGTATTGCTATATTTTTGGGTGTTCGGACTTCGTCTATTTCTTTGTCTGGGAGCTATGGTTTTTATTCTGCTTCTTGTGCACTGAAAAATAAACATAAATTTGAGGGTGAGTTTCCACAAATTTAGGTGTATGGCGTGATGTCCTATTTGTATATATTTACTTGCTTAGATATTTATTTAGTTCCAAGACACCCATTGATTGAACTATTTATTAAAATACATACACATTATAAATATGATGGATATCATCGCACTATATGCCTCCTAAAAACTTCCATTTACAATAAGCTTTCAACTAAAAATATTCACGGTAAGCATATCTCGATAAAGAAATTAACCCTTAGTAACTTAATCCAAACAGTTTACGGAAAGAGACTCATAAATATGCAAGAGGGACGTCAAAGTTCCCATGGTGAAACAAGCAGGTTAAACAGAAGGTCTAATTCAATCATTGAACTTTATTCACTCTTATTTCTTAGACACGTTTGAAGAAAATCGGTTCAGCCGTTAAAAAAGGTGTGTTGGTATTCGGCAGAAGAATCGCATGCCTGCATGTTTACTCTAATGGGAACAGCAATCATCAGCCTAGCCTTTTCCCAACTATGTTGCGGTCGGCTCCCAGTCTAACCAGATTCAGCTAAGTACCAGTGTTTTACAAGGAGCGACTGCCTATCTGACCTCCTCAACCCAGTTACTTGGGCAACACGACACCCCTTAGTTAGACTGGTTGACAGACTTTCAAGCTTCTGCCTACCTGTAACGACTGTTAAAGATGTATGAATAACAGCCGGGACCCACAATTTAACGTGCCTTTTGAAACACGGAGAAATGGGAAAAACAACCAATACAATGAATTTCCAAACATTGGATTGGCAAAATTCTAAGGAGAATATTGTGTCAAAATGTATCCAATTGCCATACATCCATCGGCCTCTTTAAACAGTGAAATTGGGTCACTAGTCTTCTCCAGTTGAAGTAGTACACAGGACAAATACTCCTTGTTTTTAATTTAAAGTTTTGAATTTGTCCGTCATTTGTTATAGGCCCATAAAATAACATTGAATGACTGATTGCACTAGTATTATTGTTCCATCTTCATAATTTGAAGTAAACATAGGTTATGAGGTGACGAGAGATTCGCGTTAACATATTCATGAGCTGATAGTATCTCCTGTTGTTGTGGAGACATGTCACACGTCAGATTGAACGGTGTTTCAATTTGTTGTTATTGTGTAGGTTGTTAAATGTGGTTTACGTATAGCATCCGGTGAATCATGGCCTATTATGGTCTATTCAAAAATATATTGTATCAATAGTCAATAAAAATAAATGGAATTTACAAAATTTATACTGTTGCCAGCTTATCCTTTTAAGTAAGTTTGGTAAGGCGGGGGAATCCGCATGGCCACCCACTCCCTCGGGGGACGAAACTGACTAAACCTGAACCGCGCCGTGCTACGTCATCCGCGTTTTTGTATAGCAATGCGTTGTACCCTGGCGGCACCTGTTTAACCAGTGGAAATCCTCATGGACTTTTTCCACACCGGGGAAAGCAGACAGGTATGAGAAACTACAACTACCAGAATGTTTCATTCTTACCTAGTATCTGAGAACACGGGAACGAAATCCAAACTACCACAGATTTATAGGTTATTTTCGTGTCTATATTGCACTTCCATTTGTTAATCGAGAGAAAAGGGACCCCATCACCACCTCCGTTGTCTGAGCGAGACGAGGCCACTATTGAGCGTCAATATTATAATCAGAAACTAGCTATCCCGGCGAACTACGTAGATACCTACCGCCTAGCAGTTAATAATAACAATGCAGACAAAAAGGCAATTGTTTTTTTGCACCTGTTTCTTATTTTCTCACCGTTTAAACCTTCCATGGATTAAAGCGAATATTTCAAGACTAAAATAAGCCAAATCGGTTCAGCCGTTCTTGAGTTTTAGCGAGACTAACGAACTCGTTTTTATATATAAAAAGAAGAAGAAAGAAGAAGATGACGAATTACTGATTTTGTAGGTACCTGCCCATAAAATTAATATGGTATCGAATAATGTACACATAAATATTTTTCTATAAATTGTAGGTTAGGTTCACAGTGCTACGAAGGTCTATGAAGATGGTTCACCTAGGTAAAGCACGGATTCAATCGTCAAAGTTAATATCTGGAAAATTTTACGTCGTCATAACATTTTCCGACTGTCCTTGAATTTATTTTCATGGCATGACAAAGTGTTTGGTATTTTTATAAGGAAAATAGCAACTGTGTTTTACGTACTAAGTAAAATAAAAATTATGATTTGATTACATAAGAAACATATTCAATAACTAATAACACTATTTTTTCCGAAACTTATTTTTTAACCCGGATTTAGACACGTACATAAAATCAGTGCCAAAAATAGTCTAGCTACCTAGATCAGACTTAACATTTAAACTTTAAAAACGTTTAATTCGATTTACGGAACCATAAACGCTTAAAACAAAATAAGCGTAATTATTTGGCAATTACAAAAGCACCTTGACATTGTACCTGGTACCTACCTCGGTATGGACGTTGAAATCCTATGACGCAAATTCACGAGAACCCATTATAGGCAGAATACCATTCATTGCACCAATTTAAAATACCACTTACAAATGTCAACCTTAAAACTGTATTTCTAAAGTCGAAATTTGCGTCCATGGCCATTTTCAGTTTTGCACCGCGGCTGAATGTGACCTAACCCTGCGAGGGTAGCCGAATAGACACGATGGTTGTCGAATGAAAACAAGATGGCGGGCTGTTTCCCGCGCATGCTCAACCCCTGTCTGAAGTGACGTCAGGCAGGCATAGGGATGGGGGTTGTTACAGCCCCTACGTTTATCGATATTTGCATATTACAAGGATGATTTTGTTAAAGCTTATTTTTAGGATTCCTTTATTAAGGATCCGCTGTGGCAGTGATGACGGATTTCTGTTGCCGCTATAGCTAATAAAAATGAAAATAAATGCTTGGAACTGTCGTAAATTTGATAGGTAGCCAATACTTTGTGTAAAGTTTCATTAACTTTAGCTTATTTGTAGTCGATCCAAAGAGTTGTTTATCCAACGATTCTTTAAAATTACTCTACGCTTAAAAGCAACCGTATGAAAATTCAGGTAACAATTTTTACCTCAAACCGATTCTTCAGATAGTTTTTTAGGTTTTTTATAGCGTTAAGCCAGCGTGTATCTAATAGGCCTTGTACAAGGCTAGGTTAAGGCAACTGACATAAGAAGAACTTCCTTACTGATAACTGGGGGTACATGGGCTTCTATTTACCTAAATTATGTAATACATAACATTATCTAGCAGATAATAGGCTATACTCACCGATCAATTTAAAGCGTGTCGTAGCGAATGTCAACGCTATTAATTAAGATAGTGATGAAATGCGTGCGTAAAAATAGCGCCCGTTGATGTATCTTTGTTTACTTAAGAGATACATGTTTACATTCATGAAATAAGTAAGGTTACTCTTTGCCAATAAATAAAACACGTGTTCCCACATTTTTAAACTGATTTCTATATACCTAATCAAATGGGTGACCCAGCAAACTTCGTTTTGCCATATAAAAATAGGGGTTGAGCGTAGAGACTTAAAAAACAGTCCAAAAAAGCAAACCGTCCTTAAATGGGGATGAAAAAATAGATTTTGATAGTAATTATCGTGAGAATTATTAATTATTAAATGATGTAACGATTTACTCACGCGTATTTATCGGGGTAGTTTCGGACTCAGAGACTTCGGAGTCCTTAATCATGAGCAGACGCGGCGAGATCGCGAGTCGAAGTCGATCGAGAGTTCAACTCGCGATCCCGCTACTCATTTAATAATGAAAAAATAGATGTTATCCATTTCTCAGACAAACCCAATATGCACAAAAAATCTCGGTTTCGGAGGCATTTCATTATATGAACGCGAAAAAACAATTTTATTAATTAGATTTCATGATATTCATGATACCACTTTTAAGTCTTTATGCAGCACAAAAATTTAAATTTGCAATAATTAAGTAAAATATTTTTGGTTAATTGAAAACGAATTGATTGACGTTTATACGTCATAGGCTTTTGTTTATTCTTTTTTGTAATAAAGGACAATGCTACGCAAATTACGTGAGTACGGGTTGAGTCGTTTTGAAATAACTCTTAACGGTTTCAAAACCACAATAACGCAATCTTGAACCTTGGAAACTCAGTTATTGTATGTAAAATTGCAATACATCTGTTTATTTAATTATTTTTGATCTCAACTGTAGGTGTAATGGTATATTTCAATGAAAGACGATTTGTAGAAAATGATCTTCCTAATAAAGTTTTTGTGTAATAAACGAATGCTTCTGGTAGTCTGGGTGTATTTGTGACTTTAGTGTTTGTAAAACTCGCCGCAATACAAGGATTTAATTCCTTAGTTGTTTATAAAAGAAGCGAGAATGATAACACTAAAACCATCCCTGTGTGAAGAGGTCTGTGCCCAGCAGTGGGACGTTGGACGTGGTGGAATACTTGCTTCTATGACTTGTGTATATCGAAGAACGGTGGGATTCACAGAGGCCACGTAAAATTGCACGAAAAAAAACCTATTGTAGATAGTTATTTTTTATTAAACCCATTAACACCACTCAAGAGTTGACTTGAAAGAAATTATTATTATTATTTATTATAAGTTATTACGCATGATTACTATTTAATTGCACTTAATTGACATTACACAATCCTAGAGTGTGTTCACTTTTAACCAAGATAAGGGATGAACTGAATATTTATTAAACATTGATAAAAAGATGAGCTAAGATTTAATTACTATTTATTTTTGTACGTTAACAAGTTTTGTTTTGAATGCTTACAATATTTTACAGTATTCAACAGCCAGTGTTGTGTTTTTTTGCTGTCAATAGCCTGATATTTTTGACATTATTATGATGTCTACGTTAAGATGAATTTTCATTTTGACAGCTGTGTTTGTGCATATTCGGCTACGTGTTTGCTTTTGTAAAATATGTAGTAATGGATCCGTTTAAAGGTCATCAATCCAGTTTAATTTATTTACGTCTTCACCCATGAGAGAAAACAATACTTGATTAATATTTCCAAGTTAAAACAATGGAATTATTATTATTGGCGGTTTTGATATGAATACAATTTTCTGTGTTATGTTCCATTGTTTATCCAATATTATTAGCTAAAATTCTTGACATAAAACCATTGAAAAACAACCAAGGGTTATTATTTTCATTTTGATAACTGAAGTATGTATCTATTTGTCTATGAACGACTAGAAACAAGTATTAGACTTCTACAGTGTTTTATATTTGTTTTTATGCATCAAAATATCGCATAGTTGTACAACACGAAAATTTACATCATTGTTTTTTTACGTGTTCTAACAATTTTAGTCATAAAAATACCTATCAAAAACCTTATAATCTGCCATTATTTTTGGCCAAATATTTTTTTCTAAACGCTTCTTTAGTAGAAAGGTAAGGTCGAGAGGTTTCCTTAACGAACAGCAATTACTAATTATAATTAAGATAATAATATGCATGAGGTCGCCGTATCAAAGGAACTACTGTTTTATAAATATAGTATCGGATAATTGCAGAATAACCAAGCCATTTATCATCAATACCAATAAATACAATTTATGTGTGTGTTTGTTAAGATTTTTTGAGTTTGAGCAGTTGTTTGCTCGATACATAAAACTAATTTTGTCTGTCTGTCGATAATCTTCATAACTGCTGCACCGTTTTCAATGAGCAAGACATTGATAGCTAGGTCTAAGCTAGAAAATTAGACTTAGAAATAATTGCTGCCTTTTATAAGGAGCTGGCGTTTTCTATTTAAATATATTTAACAGACACCAAAAAAAGAAGTTTTCAAAGAAAAAGAAACAGGTCTAATTCGATTTTAATAAAAACAGAAGAAACCGCGGCGCTAAGCAAGTGAGTATCAAAATATGATGCATTTGCAATTAACGTGAATGTGTGAATTCGACACAGATCATTAGGCACACTGACATACATATTTAAATAAACAATAAATAAAAGACACGAGCACAATGTCATTCGTAAACATACGTTATTTTTGTTCAAAACATTAGTTTTTACAAAAACAAACATGATGAAAAAAACAATAATAAAGTACTAATAAATAAAAAAAAGTGAAGTAATTATTCCAATTAAAATTACCTGGTTATATCGATAAATATCTAAATATATGTGTCGCGTCCCTAGTTCCTTACCGATGTCGGCAGTCGGTACAGCACGCCCGTCGCATAGGTGCGCGCGTCGCGAGACGAAAAATAATAATTCGAAAATATAGATTCAATAATTACACGTGATTTGACTATTTTGTTCAAATAAGGACGGTGATTAGTGATCCCAAGTTTATATTTCGTAAGTTTTCTATTTTATAGCCTGGACTTGTATTTACGTAAGTTTAATTGAATTAGAATTAATGTTTACGATTTTTTTTATACAATTGCCCTAATAATTAAAAGTACGGAAGTATAAATTAATATTAATATTATTACATATTCAAAATTGCAAAGTTATATTTTTATTTACCAATGTGAGATAAAAAAAATACCTACGCGATGATTTAATAAAAACGTTTGGTATTAATGAAGTATAACGAAGTAATTAATTATGATTAAATTAAAATTAAGAACGCTCACTTTTTAAAGCAACCCAAAAAAAATGTCGTTCCAAATTTGAACCCAAAAAAGAATGACGTAATGTTTTACAGAACGACTCATTGTGCAAAGGTCCATACAGCCAAGAAAAAGTATGTAATTTTAATAAATAAATAATATTGTTAACCCCACATGTTGCGAAGGTGTATTTATTGATTGCTTGCGGTGGGCGGAGCGCGGGGGATGCGCATAGGAGCCATGGGGAAGGTCAGGAGAGCTGGCTCACGTGAAAACTCCACGTGGCCCATGTTTATTTAATAAAAACCATTAATCAAAACTAACAGAAAAATTCCTTTGCCGAAATTTCACGTTTATTAAACTGTAACGTCTTGATTTAGTTACAATAGATTTTTTATTACAAATGAGTGTTGTTTAAATATAACCATTGAATATTCAAGTTCTTTGTTTCTTCAATGCTTATTTTCAATTTAAAAAAATAATAAAGTATAGAGAACAGTTTTTGCTCATAAGAGTTACATAAACAAATATAGTAAATAACAAAAAAAAATCTGTTAAATACATCCTTGACGGACGTTACAGGTAATTAGAAGCTAGAAATACAGACAACCTGTCTAAGTTAGGGGTATCGTGTTGTCTAGGTAACTGGGTTGAGGAGGTCAGATAGGCAGTCGCTCCTTGTAAAGCACTGATACTTAACTGAATCCAGTTAGACTGGAGGCCAACCCCAACATAGTTGGGAAAGGCCTAGGACGATAATAATTTGTAATCTCGAAATAACAGTCTAGAAAATATGAATTATCTGATATTTGATCTCATTTTTTGCGGCATCATTATATTCTGTAAAGATGTTTTCATCATCATCCACAGCCTTTATCCTCCCACTGCTGGGCATAGGCCTCCGCTTTCTCGTGCCAATTTCTACGGTCCTGTGCTAGCCTCATCCAGACTCGACCCGAGACCTTTATTACGTCGTCGACCCATCTTGCACGACGACCGACGCTTCTTTTGCCTTGTCTTGGCCACCATTCTGTCACCTCTCCCGTATTAAATCTACATCGGTTGATCTACATTTGAATGTAATAACAGTTTTAGAATAATATACCGTTTGTTTCACAAGGTATTCTAGTGCAGTTCTGGAATTTAACCCATAATAGTCAATAGGTGTTCTTTTAATAAATACTCTACACTGGTAGGTACATAGCTGAATCCGTTTGGATTGGAAGCCGACCCAACATAGTTGGGAAAAGGCTTATGAAATATTCTATTTCGCAAAAAGAGGTTGAATACCCGGATTCTGTATTTAAATGTGATAACAGTTTTTCTTAGAATGTTTTGTTTACAATTTGTTTCCTATTCACGTAACATTGAGATGAGGAATATTGCAAACAGTACAGCTAAGATTAGACTAACGATAGGGAAGTCTAAAAATACATATGACCTTCTTCTCCTTTTTAAAAAGCTGGTTGAAAATATTACAATCGCGGGGATAGAAAGCAGATAAAAAAATAAACTTTTTCCAAATGTTTATCCTTTACCATAAAATAATGTCGGTCTAGTTGCATCTATAACTCAATAAAAACAATCAAGTGCCAGTCGGGTTCGAGACACGTAGGATTCCGTACCACTTCCGTTTTTTTGTTTTTACTATTATAGAAAAACAAAATTTTAAAGAAAAAGCGGACACTCAAAGATTATATAAACCGTTATTTTTATAATTACTGTATTTATTGTAATAGCGACATAAAAAATTTCATCATTTGTGAAAATATTACGGCTGGCTTTAACGGTCAATGGGATACAGCCTGATGACAAACAGACGTACAGACGGATGGACATGGACTATAATAGTGTAACCCATAATCTTTGATTTGTTTGATTCATCTGCATCCTGGATACGAGAACGATTAACGATAAACAAATATTATTGTTTTTTATCTATACAGCTAAATAAATGTTTATTACACTTCATCTACTCACTGGGTACGAGCATTAGGCCAGTTGGCTTACTCAGCCTTTTCTCATAAAGAATACTTGCTAGAAAATGTCTTTTAAATCGCGTAGTTCAGCCATTTTAATAAGGAACACTTTATAGTAAATCTTAAGTTAATTTTGCAATCCATCTAATCCAGATTCGATCAATTTAGACTGCACGGAGAGTCGAGTAGGAGAGGTCACAACGCCAAACCCATTGTGCCGAGGTTTCAGTTCCGGCATAGGACAAGCATTTACGTGATCCACTAATGCTTGTCCTGAGTCTGCGTGTCTTTGTGCATGTGACTTGAATGTTTGTGAAGCCCGCGACACAAGGATCAAATTCCATTATCGTCCTTAAAAGTCCCTTTTTATAACCTCCGATGCAAAAACATGGGTTTTAGTTAAGTATTATGTTTCTGTCTGTCTGTCTCTGGCATCATAGTTCCCGATCGGATTGAGCTAGTTTCATTTGAGTTTTTTATGTATTACACTGAATTATGAGCGTGTTTTCTGAGACAAATGTTCAATAAAAATTGACTAGAGATTAGAGATCGCTTAAAGAGATACACCATCCAGAAACCACGTAACGATTTCAGAAGGTTTCTCCTAAAACTTCGCTTCAGGAAAATTCATAAACAGGAAAAGGCTCTACGTTAACTAGCCAATCGTGGTTAAGTTAATAATGCTAAGAGGTCTTTACACTCTCTGAACCTTAGACCTTTAATTTTAAATGATACGAGAATCGATCGCCAATCGCAATGGGTAACAAGACGCTATTACTAATGCAAGCATCTAACATGTACGTCCAGGTGGACACCTAGCTCCACACACTAGTATAGTAGGACTTATATTGGTGGAAGAGAGACAATTGTTTAGTGCTTTCTCGCTCCCACAACTGCAACTGTTGCTTTGAGAATTGGTAGTAGGCTGTGGCCGGTCAGTCATGTATTTTTAATGGAGTTTCTATTTCTATATGTCGGTCATTATATTCGATTAGGTCAAACTTTTAATTGTATTTTACAGTCGTTGTTGTATGCTATATGACGTTTGTCACTTTAAATCCAAAACGCAAATTATTAAGTCGAAACTTCTTAGAATTTGCCCTGCAAGATGCATAAGGAATTGCAACACACTGATGAAAAGCGAGAGACGTAGCACGGCGGTTCAGATTTGGTCAGTAAGAGTCTGACACTACCCATTTCCTTCCCCATGAGGATGCCCCGCCAATGCTTTCGTGACTGAAAAATCTGATATTTTTTTGAAATTGGGACCCCGGTCATTCGATACAAAATGTAATTTCCATACATTTCAGGGATAACCAAATATTAAGGAATTTTATTTGTAGGACAGTCAAATTTCCACCAGCGTAGTAGCAAATGGCCGCAATCGTATTATTCTCACTCCCAGAAAATGATTATATATTTCTCACACCGAATCATGTAATGTAATCGTGGATGTATGTATGTTACATCTTCACGACTAAACTGCTGAACTGATATCGATAAAGTTTCATCATGGTAAGATAGCTGACACCTTGGATTAACATAGATGCTTTTGTCTCCAACTTCTTTTATCTATCTACAATATCTGACATTGCTGGAACAGGCTAAGGTAAAGCCATAACCGACAACCAGGCGGGTGAAACCGCGGGTAAAAGCTAATTATTTTTCTAACTTAAATATTATGTTCTTGGAACTCATTAAATAATAAAAGTATTTCTTGAAAATAAATAATTGGAGTCGTATCGCGGGTGGTACGACTCCGTGATTAATGCTATTGCATGTTGCATCCACAGTACTAGCTGAAAAACTTTTATCTTTATACATCGCGAAATTTTGCTTGTGCGACTTATTTTGCATATAATAATTCATTTTTTTATATAAAGAGCAAACACTTATCCAATACTAGTTGTTACCCGCAGGCCCGCCCGTTACAAATAGAAAATGATCCTACGGGAACATAAAAACCATCCTATACGCTAATCCTGGTTGTAAATTATCAGTGTACCAAGTTTTGTCTAAATCCGTTCAGTGGTTTTTGCGTGAAAAAGGAACACACATCCATACATACAAACTTTCGCGTGTATAATATTAGTAGGATGGTTGTTAAGTCGTGAATCTCCCTTTTAACTATTAAAAAACGATTATGAAAATTAGTTTTCCATCCTAAGATGAATCCATCGAAGTTTTGACAATTCAATTAAACGACTTTTTCGTGGGTTAAAAGAGCAGGAAATAATCATATATACCCAAACATTATTTTGAAGCAAAATAAATGAAAATAGAATTACATAACAGAAATAAAGCGTTTAACTACCAATATATCATTGAATTGCTGCTATTCTCATAAAAAAACCAGTTCCACATTTTGATGTTATATTATTGATTTAGAAACGTGACAATTCTTTACGGCATCGTCTTCCTATCATAGCGGCAAAAATATAACATTAAATTATAGTGATTCTGTTTTCTTTTTTCATCAAAAGGCAGGCATTATTAAAAGCACAGGAAAGGCCAAGTGGTTTAAGCTTCTTAGTACCTAACGAAGTGAAAAAGAAGTTTATTTATGTTTAAATGTCAGAGTATTTATGTATCGATCGATGTTATTTCTTTCGTTAAAATGTCTTGAAAGTATGTAACAGTCACAAGGTTTTTTTAAGTTTTAGTCAGCAAAACAGACTATATCGGGGTATTTGTGATTCAAAAATTGCATTTGGAAAACTATACGTTTACCTTCGCAATAAACATAATTAATTAATAATTTGTAGTGTTTCAATTAAGATAGTACGTATTAAATTTGAAGTAGATTCTGTTTGCGCTTCAATTTATCTATACCTACTCTATACTCTATACTTCTATACTAATGTTTGTTTGTTTGTTTGATTGTTTGTTTGTTTGAACGCGCTAATCTCAGGAACTACTGGTTCAAATTGAAAAAATATTTTTGTGTTCAATAGACCATTCATCGAGGAAGGTTATAGACTATATAACTGCAACTAATAGGAGCCAAGATACAATGGAAAATGTGGCAAAAACGGGAAAAAAATATTAATCTTCGAGGGTTTTCGTTCAAAAAATCAAAAACTTATATCTTCTAACCACGCGGACGAAGTCGCGGGCAACAGCTAGTATTAAATACTTATACATTTTCTTGCCATAATTAAGTGTTCTGTTGTTAATCTACATAAAATGTACATTTTGGAACCGCACAACTAACTACAGTCATTTATTTTAACATCAGAAGTGCACTAAAACGGCAATCTTAAAATAAAAACACTATTGATTTTAGCTATGCTGATCATATTTCCATTCATTCATCGGCCATTATAAATAGCAGAATCGGGGCCCAGTGCTTGGAAGCAGATTGAATCAATGACCAATACCTCATTGTTGGTCAACTCATTACTTATTCAAGCTGATCCATTTTGCCCAACACCTAACAAACAATAAAAACCGTGTTCGTGAATGTTTCTTTAATGTATTTTCGTATTTATTACGTGGGTTTAGGGTCCTAAATCCCGTTGAGCCCTGATCGTTCCCGATTTTCATTAGAAGCACGTATAACAAACAACTTTATCTTCTTCCGATAATTTTCGTTTATTGTCTCCTGTGAGCGGGCTTTCGTAAGCTTTGCTTTAATGGTGATCAATACAATGTTTATGCTGCAAAAAAGGTTATATAACACAAATGTTACATTTTTTCTTTAATCATCGACCTAGCCTTTTCCCAACTATGTTGTGGTCGGCTTCCAGTCTAATCGGTTTCAGCTGAGTACCAGTGTTTTACAAGGAGCGACTGCCTACCTGACCTCCACAACCCAGTTACCTGGGCAACACGATACCCCTTGGTTAGACTGGTTGCCAGACCTTTTAAGCTTCTAAGATGTATGGATAACAGCGGGGACCCACAATTTAACGTGCCTTCCGAAACACGGAGGAACTCGTTATGACAAAGATGGTCACCCATCTACGGATTAACCGCGTCAAGCATAGCTTAACCTGTGATCGACTCACTTATGCGGTTATAAAATAGCCACGAGCTCCTCTACTTTTTTTTCTTTAATATGATATAATTATGTAGGTATAACTTGGGCTACAATTTTCAATTTATCTAATGGACCTGTCAATAACTGTCCGTAATTCAATTCTAGCTAAGCGTTAGATTTTATTTAACACTTAACATTTTATATTAACAAGTCGGCAACTTTTTCTTGTAAAGAAAATTTTATTTCGAAGAATCTTTCAGATTTGTCGATCTATAAAAGTCACAAGATTCAAAATTTTACTCAGTGTGTGTATTCTCTAAGATGGTCAAGTTATATGTCCCCATATCAAATATATTTTACAATAGAGATTTATAATAGCGACCAACTTAATACGTTTTAATACAAACAACGAAAAAAATATAAAATACCGATGTACATAACTTCTACTCAATTTTAAAGCCTAAACATTAATTCTTACTCAAAATCTTTTCAAAAAAATATCAATAAAGTTCAATTTTAAGATGGCGCGTCAGGAAAAACAGTCATCTAGCTGAGAGCTCAGTTTGAGCTGTCAAATACAATGGCGGTCAGTGGGTCGGCACTGATCAATATCTATACAGCCAATGCTGAAACCGAATTGATACTGACATGATGGAATTGAATTTTTATTGGAATAATAGAGGGTTTCCTTCGTCATACTTTTTTATTTTCTTGACAGGTTGACAATAGGGATGATCACAATTTTTTTTGCAGTGTCCGTGTTGTAGGTGTTTGTATAATAATGGATACGTATTTTTTAGTTTGTCCCGTAAACATAAATTGACCAAATTACAGTGAATGAAACTTACGCGTGACGTCACGATTGAGTATAAATTTTACTCTATCGTTACGTCACAAGCCCCCTCTCCTAAACTTTAAAGCAGTTAATCTTTGTCAATTCTAGGTTTTCTGAAAAAGGAAAAAATACGTGTCTCCTACTTTTCAATTATCTAACTGAGGGACTAATGAGATTTTTTATTTTTATACCCAGTCATCATCCCTATTGTTTTTGCATGTTAGTTGATAAACCGTACTTTCCTATTTACCTACTTAGATAGCTTTGCTGATATTGAATAGAATTTAATTGGGTATTATGTTGTTAGGGTCCGTATGCACGGACGGCAGAAAATGCCCAAAATTTCGCCCTTAGGAGTCATGCTGTCTTATTATTGTTTAGTGAAATGTTAACAGTCATATTAACATGATTTGATTTCTTGGATAGGAGAGTGGTTGGAGTCACCACGGGAAGCCCACTTGCACATCGTGACGCGAGTTCGAGCACTTCGAGCCTTGAGTAAGACAAGCTTTTGAGTGGCCCGTGAATGCTTGCCCCAAGTCTGCTTGTCTTTGTGCAAGTGACATGGATATTTGTGAAAAACCCCGCCATGCAAAGAATAAATTACTTAGTGTGGGAATATTTTTTTTAAGACAAAAAAACTGAGTAAAGTACCTCTTTTGCATAAGCTGTATTTCATTCGTTCATTGAGAACGCTGCTTAAATCTTAATTAGATAAAATCAGGCCTAATTAGCGTGACCCACTATCCCGGTACACAATAAACTGGAACTTGTAAATAACAATAAATTATAATTCGGCCAAGGCCATAATGTATAGCCATCGATTAATTAATTAATTAATTAACTAAAAGCTTTGCATTAACTGAATAGTTGGGGGAGTACTGATATATTAATAGAAAGTTTGTTACAAAGATACATCGGTATGGATAAAATGGGAAAACTGATAATATTACGATTTACAAGTTTCCCGGAAAATAAAACGTGTGTGTTTAAGATGAATAGTTAGGTGATATAGACAATATATTCTAGTTTTTATACCTACTTTTATAGCTCGAGATATTACAGCGTCTGTCATTACATTTATGTTCAATGTAAACTAGGTATTGCCCGCGGGCCCGCCTGCTACAAAAGCAAAATGATCTCACGGCTAAATTACATCGGGGAAAAATCAAAGTCCTTCTTCCTCCTCAGGGTTTGAACTCTGGTTGTAAAGTATGCGAGTACCAAATTTCGTCTAAATCCATTCAGTGGTTTTTGCGTGAAATAGGAACAGACATCCATAAATCGCGTTTATATTTAGTATAGCTGTTGCCCGCGACTTCGTCCCCGTGGGTAGAAGATATAAGTTATGATTTATACCAGCCCTGTTTTTTTTACATTTTCCATTATTGCATCTTCGCTCCTATTTGTCGCAGCGTGATAGTTTATAGCCTAAAGCCTTCCTCGATGAATGGTCTATTCAACACAAAAAGAATTTTTCAATTTGGACCAGCAGCAGTTCCTAAGATAAGCGCGTCCAAACAAACAAACAAACTCTTCAGCTTTATATATTAGTATAGATTAGTAGGATATTTGATAACTATTTAAACACCAACTATTGTTTACTCTGGATATAAATAAGATAACAACGAACGTATTTAAACTGCTATTAGCATTATCATCTCACCGAACAACATCGAGATTGCTCCAAAATTAAATTTCAATTCCACACAATTCAGCATCAGCATTTTCTGTGAACGCTAATGATTGTAGCAAAATCAGATCGGTCAGAGATGCTTTCTTATGCTCATGTAACTGAACTTTCAAATGTATGAAAATAACATTCAGTTTCGACAAATCATATAACTATTTTTCTTCGATAAATTTAAAAGTGATTCGATGAACGTATTTCCTTGTAAAAATCTCGCCGGTCTAGAGGGGTTGACCATTGAATGCCAAAAGCTTTCACCAACCAGTTTCATTTAAAATCGCAAACCTACATGCTAACACAATACATTATATTATTCTCTACTCACATATTCCTTTAGAAATCCTAACCCTTTGCATTTCTCCCCTTGCAACGGTTCGGAGGGTCCATCCCTTGTAGACCTTGACCCAGTTCGATTCAGGGTCCTATTACCACCCCATAAAGTAAAGACTGTTGATATTGTGGAAGCAGGACGGCGCTATACACAATGTAGAGCGACGTCTCTTTTTCTCATCTGCTGTAGAGTTGCTAGGAGACGTGGTGGTAGGCTCCCAGACTGCCTTTTGTCAGATCGAACCGGATTGTACCGGTATGAACTGGTAGATTTCCGATTATGAATGGTTCCTGATTTGTAATTACCATTGGACATACTTTTTTGTTTACGCTGATGATTAATAATATGTTTATTACAAAAATGAATCTACAGCTTCATTTTGTATTATTCTCCTACACTTAAACCACTTAATTGTATAGTAATTATTATTTGCAACGCCTAGAGAAACTGCAAAGAAATTTCCCTAATATATAATGCTCTCTCGGTCATTTCCAATTGAAATGTAGAGACAGATATATGTATGTGTAAGCTTATCACCTTGAATATGGCCGTTAACATTTTATATTTTACTATTTAAGTGGTTTCCCCACTTCTATTGCCCATAACATGGTTTTATTAAGCCTGTAGCTGGCCTCGATAAACGGACAACCCAAAACATAAAGGTCTTTCCAAATCTTACCACTAGTTCTTGAGATTACATTATTCAACCAAGCAAACGCTTCAGATTATTAAAGTAAAGGATTTTAGTTAAGATATAATATAAGTAGTATACAATAAGTGATAAATTAAGTTTGTAACTTATATAAGTTAATTTTATGACCTCTAATACTTATTACACTTTTTTCTTTGTTTCAGAGTTCAAATCATCAAGTTCCTGAATAATATTCTAAATCATGTCTAAACTAAAATAACGTCGCATTAGTTTAATAACAAAACAGTGTTCGCTATGTGGTATTTATACTGACGTTTAAAAAACCCACTCATATGCACAGAGAAACTGTGAACGTGTTCAGGGATTCACTAAAACTGAGACAAAAACTACTACAAAGAACAACAACTTATTTCAAAGTAGTCGAATTTGTGAAAAAAGACGCGATACGATACTTCACATATGATTACGAAATACATCAATAGCATAGTATGAACATATTCATAGGTAACCATTCAAATAATCTCGTTAAACTTAAATATTAAAGACAATAAACTAACAATTAATAATCTTAAGCTACTCGATTCTGAATTAAAAATCGACTAAAACAAAATAGTAATTAAAAAAAAACAAGAACTTTCAACTGTCAATTGAATTTGACGTTTAAAATGGCGGGAAAAGCTGAAGCTATTGGTCCGCGGAATGGGCATGAGTTGGCGCCTTTAAATGCTCGTGCTGAAGGGAGTGAGAGGCCTCATGGTGTCACCATCGTGCTGCAAGGGTCGCGAGGGTCCTTGCAACGGGAGGTTGCGGATGACGACAGAGCGGCGTGGTCGGGGAAACTCCAGTTTTTCCTCTCCATCATCGGGTATTCTGTGGGACTTGGAAATATCTGGCGGTTCCCGTATTTGTGCCAGCAGAACGGTGGAGGTGAGTTAATTAAATTCCTCTTAGGTATTTTAATTCCTCGTATTTAAGGTTCAAGATTCTTTCCTATTATTTTATTAGCCTTTTCTCCCACCGATACCAAATCGGAAAATAACTAAACAAATTTATTTCTTTCAGTAAATACTTAGGCAACCATATCGTGTAGGTGACTAAAACTAAGAGAAAAGTCTCAAAAATTCTAAATATTTTCTAGTATAAACACTCCTTCAGACGGTTAAGTATAAAATATTTGAAAACTTGGAAATTAATTCCATAATAAATGCAAGCTTGACAGTTGCGCTTAGCATGTGCTAACCATAGATAACACTAAGGCATTTGAATGTAACTGTCCACTAACTGCCAAGCAAAAGTTTTAACTGAAATTTGAAATTCTAAATTGGATCGCGATGCTTGCGTCACATACACTGCAACGCAAACTTTTTGAACTAATTAGTGCTAGCGTTGATAATATAGTTCCTCATTGTACTCGGTCATTTCGAAAAGAAGTTTACTATATTTTGAAGTTGTATTCTATATTCGGTTATTATCACGGTAGATGTAGCAATAGTACTTGCTTCGGCAGTAAATTAGAACGATGCAGGGATTAGCATGGCCCCTGCGCAAAGATGACACGCAAAATCGTGAAGACACATGTTCTAATCCCTGCCTAACCTAACTGGACTTTAAAAGAGACTGTGACCCCTTGAGTTTGTTTCGACATTTCTTCTCAGGGTAGTCAGATAGGAAATGTCGACTCCAGCGTTCTCAAAAAAAATAAGAAGACATGTAAAAGTGATAATATATCCTACTTACAGAATAAATGATTTCATTTCATTTCATTTCATTTCAACCAAAAATGAAGTCACTGATTATTGAATTCGATGAAAGATTTTCGTTTGAAAGGTACGTCCCGCCGCGGTAAGCCGCGTCAACCACTGTAATTTTATTCTCTTACTATTATTAATTGAGTGTTTTAGGATTTTAATATAAACTTTTGCAATTGTTTCTAGTTGATATTATAGATTAGTGAAAGGTGATAACTTCGAATCCACTCAACAATCTACTGACTACACGACACTCTTTTCAAATTCATGTGCATAGAAAAAAAAATACATACCTATATAATAGTTTTTTCAAAACGATTTTGGGATAGATTATCCTTATTCAGGGTAAGCGCAACATGTCTTCTTTTTCCATACCTCTATATCTGACGTCATCTCACAAGAAGCACCCTTTGCAGCCATATCGTCTTTTACACAATCCATCCATCGTTTCCTTGGTCGTCCTCTTCTCCCATAGCTATCCATCCACATCATCATTGGCCTAGCCTTTTCCCAACAATGTTGGGGTCGGCTACCAGTCTAACCGGTTTCAGCTAAGTACCAGTGTTTTACAAGGAGCGACTGCCTATCTGAACTCCTCAACCCAGGTACCTGGGCTACACGATACCCCTTGGTTAGACTGGCTGTCAGACTTTTTTTCAAGCTTCTGACTACCTGTAACGACTGTCAAAGATGTAGGAATAACAGCCGGGACCCACAATTTAACGTAAACCTTAAGCCTTCCGAAACACGGAGGAACTCGTTATGACAAAGATGGTCCCCCATCTACAGACCAACCGCGTCAAGCATAGCTTAACCTGTGATTGTATCACTTAAGCGGTTATAGCTTAGCCACGAGCTCCTCATGGCTCATCTATCCATCCACATATAATATAAAATATTGTATACTTTTTCAATTGTATTAAAATTAACGTATTCATTAAATACTTGGGCACCGTACTCGTAATTGGTTACGTAACGTAAGGGCGGTTACGTAACACAGGTTAGAAATAGCTCTGCTTGATACGAGATAATGCTTTTGTGATCAATCACTAGTAATCACTGGTTTTGTCTTGAAATCTATTCTTATATGCGAAGCAATTCGTCGCGCGTCAGATCGTGATTAAGGACTCCAAGTTGAGTCTGAAATTAGTCGGGCTATTCCGATAAATACACGAGAGTTATTATTATAGGATTATACAGGGTGGACGGGACGTTATACAGATCCCGTGGTCCAGGGGTTCTGGACATGATTCCAGACGCCCCTGCGTTGGAATTTTTCATCGGTCTTTTAGCTCATGATTGAATGATGAATTGAACATTTTAACGTCACTTTCGGTTAGATTTGCGAGAGAGACGATTACCTTTAAGAATCAACTGATCGGTAGCAGTTTTTAGTATTTTACTAGCTGTTGCCCGCGACTTCGTCCCCGTGGGTAGAAGATAATAATATAAGTTATGATTTATACCTGCCCTGTTTTTTTCACATTTTCCATTGTAACTTCGCTCCTATTAGTCGCAGCGTGATGGTTTATATCCTAAAGCCTTCCTCGATGAATGGTCTATTCAACACAAAAATAATTTTTCAATTTGGACCAGTAGTTTCTGAGATTAGCGCTTTCAAACAAACAAACTCTTCAACTTTTTATATTAGTATAGATATAGAGTATAGATTTACACGGCTGGACCGACGTGTCTACTTTTTTATTTGCGTTATAGTGCCGCCCTGGATGGTTCAGATTTCCAAATTAGCCTAGCAAAACTTCGTTGAAAGTTCTTACATAGTTTTTCGTACCTACAATAGATTTTTTTACGAAAATGCGATAACAAGCACTAACTCCAACGACAGATAGGCAAAATCAGCGGTGTAGGTTCAAACCTAATCACGCACTAAATTCTAAAGATGTGCGTATTACAGAACATCTTCATTCGCTAAAAATGGTCAATGGGTGTGTATTCGCTGCCTAAACTTAAATCGACAAGAGCGATTCAGCGAAAAAAAAGTATCGTTTTAAAACCCAATCATTTTAAAATTAACTTTATTAAAATTATAAGTGGTGGGTGATCGCAAGTTTCAATGTTATAGTCTTGAATGCAGTTATAAAGTATTGATTTTATTGCGTTATGCCCTTAGTATGAATGTTGAGTAGCTATCATAGTTTTGTAGAAAGAGATACTGTTATTCTACTGTATAGGGCTGTCTCTCTTGTCTGAGAGAGTTGTTCTTCTGATACATAATGGTGCCCTTTTATGTTTCGAACTTTGTAACGTGTAGAATCATTTGAATGTAGTATATGTTTTTTTATAAATATAGATGAGATTAGATTAGATTAGAATATTCTTTATTGTACACCATGGAATTACAGCAGTGATTCTTAATACATACAAAGTTAGGGTACAATGGCGGCCTTATCGCTAAAAGCGATATCTTCCAGACAACCTTTGGATGGCCAGGAAAATTATCAATATGTACAGAGGTAGATGGTGCACTATTGCACTAAATATAATACTTGTTCTTAATATTATTGTCTCTGAAAGTGTTCTAATTTCTATTTAAAAACGCCTCACTTACTCCAAAGGCTGCCTTAATACTATTAATATACAATTTCATTATAAATAATAAAGTTAATATATTACGCCTAAATGAACGATTTAGAAAAGAACAATGTGATGGCTTAAATACCAAGAAAAAACAAGAGAATGTGCTTTGTATAATGTTTTCTCCCAAGGAAAAGTAATTGTAGGTATAGTTTTGAAGAATGGCAACATTAAAACAATTTCAGCTTCTTTTCGTATGGTCGATGAACACACTGGTATGAAAAAACTTTTCAAACCGCCTGACAGTCTGTGACACAGCCTAGCAGATACTGAAAAAAAAACACAAAAGTATTCATATAAACACAAAGGTTATACGCACAAGACTTCGACAAGACAGCTCTAAAATACCATTTCACATCTATGCTAACATTGTATCCATTTCAAATCGTGATAAAAAAGAACACCATACGGTATAAACTTTATGGTTTCGAAACGCCATGATAGCGTGTTCTAGAATATTCATTGACGTCATGTAATCGTTTCGAATGTGATATGGAGATAGAACTTTCTAGATCAAAACGACGTTCGGAATATTCGTTTTGTATCAATAAAGGGGTTATGTGTATTGTATATGATATACGTAATAATAATCTGGTTTTTAATGGAATATTAGATATTGAAAATATGTGTTTTTTCGTAAAATGGATTCCGAATGATATTTCTTGTGAGACATATAATAGCCCAGTCTAATATAGTGGATTCATATCGCAGATTTTGGATAGAGAAAGAAAGTATGTTTCATAAAAATTGGTTTAGATGTTTTGGGCTAAAAATGACACTTAAGGTAAACTTCCATCTACCACAGTAATATTATTTTGTTGTTTCCGAAATGGCGTAGAGCAGCGTCTCTTCCAAAACTGCTATAATATTTCTGTGTACCTTCTCTACAAATTGACAATTTGTAATTATGTATCCATACAACTATTTGAATGATTCATTTATGCGTGGCGTAGCGTAGTCAGCCTGTAGCACAGTAGCAATTTAACTTTTTGAACGATCACGATTTCATTCTGCCTGCCTGAGGCATCAAAGCTCCTGAACTGATCGAGCCATTTCAATTTTGTTTATTTTTAATTATAGGTGTATGTGTTTGTGCCCTAATAGACTTGTTTGATAGGAATCAATAAAACCAAAAATGTTTTTAGGGATGTACTATTTAACAGTCGTTTTTATTTTTTTCTATTTTCTTCCTCAATAACAGACAACCACCCAAAGTCCAAAACTAAAACTACCTTCGAGCATCTAAATCTACATTACTCGTTCACAAGTTCATTTAAACTACATTTTCATCGTCATTTTTCGTTGTATAATACGTGTTAAGCTCATACAGATCACCCTGCTAGCCCTATAAGCTATGGGGAGATGAACTAGGGGTGAAACACGCACACAGACACAAATCTGTCTGGCTAGGGGTGAAATGTACAGGGTGTGCAGATAATCCTATTTAGAATATTGTGGAGCTTAGCTTTTTAGAGTTTCATACTCAAAATGGTAAATCGGAACTCTATATTTCTAAAGAACCGCGGTTGTCTGTCATCAGGCTGTATCTCATGAACCCCTATAATAGACAGTGGACATTTTCAGATTATGATGTATTTTTAATGCCGCTAATAATAGCGGTAAACAGCTATTTTATAATAAATACCAACATTTTGATCTTGTTGACTTTGTTTTTAAACGTTAGACCGGTTTAAACCGGAATAAGTAAAGCTAAATAGATAGATAGAGCATTTTTTGTACGCTTCATGGTTAAAGGATATAATAAATATAAATCGTGACGTCATGCCACTATGGGTGGTTATCGCTAAAAGCGATCTTACAGATAACCTTTCGATGAACGGAACTAAAGGAGATTGTCCAAACAATAAATCTTTCTCTAAAGTATTATTGCATAAAGGATACCTCTGTTTTTAGCTTAATCTATAGTTCTCTGTTTTTATTAAGAAAACGTTCCTTTTTGTTATTAGTTAAATAAAATCTACCTCCTCATTAAGAAGAAATGCATACCTCATATCGCGGATTTTTATTCGTATTTATACCATCTAATAAAATACTTGTATTTTATTAAATGATGCATCGATTTACTCACACGTTTTTATCGTACGTGCCCGAATACTTACACTAGACTCGAATTTCTACTGCAAAATGTTTTGCACTGCAAATTTCTGAATATTTTTGTACAAGGCTTTTACGTAACACCCTATAAACACGTGCATATGGGGTGTCATATGTCTACCCCGTTTACCCGGATAGCCCGGGTAAAGCTTAGTATGATGCACTAGAGCATTAAAATATACCCTTATTATTCAAATATTCTATATACTAGGTAGTTAGGTACTCAATAATTTCTAGGAACTTAGGTACTTCAAAATATAAAATTTATTAATTAGGTACAAATTATTGTTACACCTACTTAGGTGTAAATTGCCTACAATATATCTGAGCTTACAAAATTCAATACACTTTTAAAAAATGTTTCAATCTTGGCGTATTCTCGGGACTTTAGATTGTGATCGCCCTAAAAATAAACCAGTAACCTTTCTTGTATTTGATCCATCCTTTATAAATATCTCATTCTTAATTAAATTAAATATACCTGTCCCATTTCTTAACTGCAGACCAAGTTTAATACAATCTCTTTAGAAAATACAAACAATGCCTTTTCCAATCTTAAGATTACATAACATTAAAATGTAAAGAATAAACTGTGTACCTAATATTCGTACATTCGTAGCAAAAGGTAAATGTAGCGATGTCTACGGAGCTACGTCGTAGTATCGTAGCTATTTAAAAATCGATAACGTCCAACCCAGACGAGCTGGTACTGCTAAAAATAGAATGAATTGTTTATGTTTTAAGTCTAATTGTATATTATCTATGGTTATAATATTTAGAGGTAATGGAGGTTTTTGCTGTATAAAAGGTTTTGGGATAATGTGTAAGTCTTTATTTTTAGAAACTGACTTACTAATTACCTTTTTGTTCAGCGGTTTTAGAAAGTGTTTATACAGGTTACTTTATATAAATAAGGTTCTAGAGAAGTCGTTTTGTACTTGCGGATATATGAAAAAATTTACGTGGCAGGTACCTCCTTTTGTTCAAAACCCTATCTTTTTAAACCTATTTTTCTATTTCAATTTACTTTTACCATAATAACTACGTCGTAAAGTTACCATGATTTTACCAAGCTATAGTGTTTAAACCTACCCAGGCAGCACAACCGCACCCACTTCCAGCATAACTAGACGAGTTATTACGCAGTAAATTATGAAGCATTTTAAAGTTTAAAATTGGCGAAAAATTTTACCTTGACTATAGGTTTATTGCAAAATTTTATTATATTTTAGTCTATGGAGATTATATTTAAATATCAGTATGAAAACTAGTCAAATGAAAGTCAGACTCACGGTACAAGGGATTTTTTACAAAATAGGATAGAGAAAAGCAAATCGGTTTGATTTCTAATAATTTTCTGGGTACCTAATCTCAAATACATTTGTCATGTACCAACAAATGTATGACCATTCACCATAACAAGCTTTGCTTATCCATCTTTACTTATAGTATATTTTATTGTTTTAACTTCAACAGAAATACGTCAGCTGTGATAATGTCAACTGTTCAACTATCACGGATTATAAGACATAGCCTAGTAATTAGAGATTGCAAACCGGACCCGGTCGAGTTGAAAAACATGCCATGCTTACTGGTTGACGGATGGACAGACAGCGGATCCTTAGTAATATTGTTTGTAAAAAGTATATCTCTAAACCCAGCTTTACACATTACGTCATAAACTGACAGTTTTAACTGCGCATGCAAAATATAGAGCGTATGTTTTAAAACCCGTAAAATTGTGCTGTTCGGTGGCCAGGCCTGTTTTATAACACTGCGAAAAGAGAGTATAATCATAATTATATTAACATAAAATAATACGGGGTTTAAAGCGAATTATACCTTGATTAGCTCAAAGTAAAATTCGCATTAATTTTCGTATTCTTTTCCGTTAATATAAGAGAGTAGAAGAACCTTCTTTGTTGTACAGCATAGAATTACTGTAATGTAAAAAAAATGTTAGGCAATGTGACGGTACGATGGCGGTTTTATTGCTTATAGCGATATTTTCCAGGCAATTTTAGATGGACAGGAAAGATTAAAGTTTAGAGGTATTATGTATTCGTAAATATGTAAGTATATGTAGATGTATGGTAGACACGAATTAACATTTATAACATTTCTTATATGGCTAAATGGGTTATGAACCACATTAAATTATGAAAGCGAAAATTAGTAAGCCTTTGTAGCTGTAGCAAAAGCCTGAAAAAAAATTGATAAAATTATATAAACGTCCATGTTAAATTTTATTAAAATTGGCAACCAAAAACAATTATCTAAAGATAAAATTACATGGGACAGCTAGTTTTACTACAATTATAGTTGTATATGTTAAAGTGTTCTTGTTAAATACATACATAACACTCAAAGCGGTGAATATCTAGTGTTATGCAATAACGCAGTGCTCGTACGGATGTTAGCGGCCGGGTATCGGCCATTTGTGGGCCATTTGTTTACCCGGAAACCCGGGCAGCTATTACGTAACTTGCAAAAGCAAGCGACGGCAAAAATATTGCAATTCTACTGTTAGATTATAATCTTTTGTGCAAATGTAATTTTAATACAAATATCGTATTTTCAACGTAGTTTTACGGGATTTAAAAAATAGTAAGAATAAGATTTATGCGATGAGGAAGAGATAGAAGAGAATGGGAAACAAGGAAGGTATTTGCCCAGCAGTGGGTTATTCAAGGCTGATGATGATGATGACTTCAGAATTATCGCTGTACCATTGTGTCTGCATATAAACTAATACCACTCCGCGAATCACACGTCATTTATTTACCGAAACCCGGAACAAAAATTGTTTATCCCTCCCACATTTCCGCACTTTATACATTGAGAGCGCTACGAATCACTGTATATTGATATCGGATCAATATATAGTGATTCACCAATGTTCAACCTTTGATGTAGGTATGTGATTATAAAACCAAATTTTATCATTATCGCACCGCAAACTTGTTAGTAGTAAATGACTGCAATTGAATGTAAAGTATGGGGTTTATTTATATAATAGCGGGGTTAGACAATGTGCTTTGGATTGAAGTCATCATCAAGAAAACCGAACCGATTTTGTTGTTTGAGATATCATTTTAACATTGCTACAAGTTTTACTGGCTACGAGTCCAAGTCACGTGTGGAACAAAGACTTTACTTTTCTACAATTACATTAATTTTACTTTAAGACATGGCAGTAGGACACTTGGAGTTTTGTAAGAGTGATGGTAGAATCTATACTAAAATATAAAGCTGAAGAGTTTGTTTGTTTGAACGTGCTAATCTCAGGAACTACTGGTCCAAATTGAAAAATTATTTTTGTGTTGAATAGACCATTCATCGAGGAAGGCTTTAGGCTATAAACCGACTAATAGGAGCTAAGATGCAATGGAAAATGTGAAAAAAAAACCGGGCAGGTATACATGAATCATAACTTATATCTTCTACCCACGGGAACGAAGTCGCGGGCAACAGCGAGTCTCTGATATATTGCATGTTTTGGTAATAGTGGTTTCTTAGGTTTACGCGAATGTTAGACATTGAAATGAAACTACTTTTACGGATTTTATCGCGGTTTAATTTTAGATTTTACCTCATTTTTCATTTCAAGTTTTGGTAATGTTGCCGCGTTTTTATGTGTCTTTAATGATTGGTTACTAAAACTTATTATATAAAGTCCGAGTACTGACCCTTCCACCGTACCGTAGAGTAAATTCACAACATCCATTTGCTCCAGTATTTCATCAGTGGCCTTATAAGTTACGTCATACAGAGATCCGCTCTGTTTGCCCGACTAGGATTGAGGCAATATCGTCGGATCCTAGCTAAAACCAAGCGCAGAGCATACATGGGCACTTCGAGTTCGTTTTAAAGCTAGCACTGAGTTTTATATCTACAATCGTTTTAATCAATCTCACACTTTTTTGTTTGATGTTTATGCAGATGTGGAGGTAATTTGATGATCAATATTTTTCAAATTACACTGTTTTATGACTTTCGTTTGAAGGACTATCGGAACGGGCTACGGAATAAAACAGTTTTAACCATTCCATTATGTCAGAGACATAATATGTTCGATAATTTTGGGAGCTTTTTACTTATAAATTACGTTAGAAAATGATAATTTGAAAATAAGAACCAACTTGAGCCAAAATTAATTAAACAAATCCACCAAACAGTTCTTGGTAACAAACATTATAAAGGCAAATTATGAAGCTCTTCCTTTCGTTTTTGAAGTCCGTTAAAAACTAATACGAATTAAGTCACCTCTACAACACATACATTCACGGCAGTACTGAGCGTCATTGAATGGAGGTTCATTCAATTACACCAGCTGTGCTCTATCCCTGCTTAAACCCCTACCCAACCCACTCAACCCCTATTCAACCCCTTTCCCTCCCCTTTCATATAGGTATGTTAGGATTAGCGCTTGAGAGATTGGATGTGGCTCGGCTATGTATGATTGTGGGTTGACTTTTGATAAGCAAAAGGTAATATGTTTTCATGTTTCATATTGGTATTACGAGTTCTTCCACGTACTATAAAATAGCTTTGAAATCTACGTTTGGATTTTGATGTGCCTGTTAGTAGAGGTTTTTCTTTCTTAATTGGTAAGAAAGAAAATTTATATTATAAACTAGCTGTTGCCCGCGACTTCGTCCCCGTGGGTAGAAGATATAAGTTATGATTTATACCTGCCCTGCTTTTTTTCACATTTTGCCATTGTATCTTCGCTCCTATAAGTCGCAGCGTAATGGTTTATAGCCTAAAGCCTTCCTCGATGAACGGTCTATTGAACACAAAAAGATTGTTTCAACTTGAACCAGTAGTTCCTGAGATTAGCGCGTTTAAACAAACAAACTCTTCAGCTTTATATATTAGTATAGATATAGATTACACGCTCATACGATTATTAAATTTATGGTCCCTTAAAGAATTGAGGAAGCGTATGTATACTATGTATGGTAGATAGCCACACTACTCAAACGACTTCCAAAATAAAGGTGATTTTTCACCTGTCTTTTTTGACGTTTATTACTTAACTTTTAACCTCGGACTAGATGAACTGGTTTTGGTTATCCTTTATCTATTTCACGTAAAATATCTATCAATCTTAATAAAAAATCACGTAAAAACTTAGAAGAATCACGTAAGAAATGCTTAATTTGTCCACCTGTAGAAGTTTTCATTTGAAATCGATTTTTGCTGTCAATGATATTATTGTTAAAACCATCATAATTTAAAATTCCTTCAGATACATCTACTCATAAAACACACTATCATTGTCCACAGGTGCGTTCCTAATCCCGTTCCTGATCATGTTAATCCTCGAGGGGATCCCGCTCTTCCTGATCGAGATGGCCATCGGTCAGAAGATGCGTCTCGGTTCTCTCGGCGTGTGGAACACCATCCACCCGTGGCTCGGCGGCATAGGGATCTCCAGCTGTCTGGTCACCCTGTTCGTGGCCTTATACTACAACGTCATCATTACTTGGGTGTTCTTTTATCTGTTTAACAGTATTCGGGTGAGTCTTTTGATCATATTATAATTGTCAACATGATGGCCTTGCGGTTCTTGGTTCGATCCCAACGTAGGCAAAGTACCAATGGGATGTTTTCGAACTTAGGTATATTTACTTTCTTAATTATTATATACTGACACTGACAAAATGGTGATAGAAAACATCGTAAGGAAACCTGGATTTCAACTATTGGAATCTGAAAGCACCACAATGAGCAGCATACACAGTGAGCTAGCGTGGTGATCAATTGCTATCTTCTAAGACAAAGCCGCGATGAAGGTGTGTTGATGGACTTTCAGTGATTAATATTGACGTTAACAACGACGACTTGTCGAGAAAGAATGTCATAATGATTGATGATGAGACATTTTTCGTAGGGATACGCTCGTGTAACGACCAAAAAAACAATAATTGGTTTCTCAATAATGTAGCTGACGTACTGAAAAAATAATAATATTCATAAGAGGAATATATAAAAATGTATTCAATCCTCAAACCTGACTTTTTTCCTTCAGCTGACAGCAGATCAGCTCCCCTGGGCACATTGTCCTCAAGACAACGGCACCGCCGAGCTGGAGTGCAACAAGGCCTCCGCCACCGTCTACTACTGGTACCGTGAGGCTCTGGACGCGTCGCCCAGTATCGAAGACCCCGGCGTGCCCAGGTGGTGGATCGTGCTGTATCTCCTCTTAGCCTGGATCATCGTCTTCTTCATTGTGATGAAGGGTATCCAGAGCAGTGGAAAGGTTTGTTATAGTTTCTTCCATTCATACCTATCATTTGTCATTCAATGCATTTTTACATATAGGTATGGAAATAATATCAAGGTTTATTCAAAAATTGTTCACAATTTCATTTTCTTTCTTCTTCTCCCATCCCATTTGTAAACCCACCCCTCTTGAACTTACTAAAATGATGGGAACAACTTTTAACTGTTAACAGTTCCAATCTTTACATCATTTTTTCTATTTGTTTTTGCTAGACCGGCAACAGAAACATATCATTTTTGAATATTCAAACTGTCTAGTTATTAAATACGATTTACAAACACTAAATTATTAGCAACAGTAATAGGGTTTTGTTTTCACCCTTCAGACAAAGAACACTAAAAAGTGGATTAGAACACTAATTTGATGGAACAAGATAATAAATTAACTTTCCAATCCAAGCAAAGAAAATATTTCTTCAAGAAATGTCTTCGCTTGTGTTTCAAGGAATGCCTCCTTAGTTATGCCGACAATGAAAGTCTCTTTCATTAAGGAGACGAAGAATATAGCGAAGTTAATGAGATTAATATGAATGAGGAGTATTTAGAGAGTCCATTGTTAATTTTACCATTCTTGTCTCAACGCAGACATTTATGTTTCAACCAAAGTTACACGTATGTACTTTATGAAGACACCAGGCAAACGACGTGAATGTATTAAAATATTTGAAAATGAAATGACCATCTCTCAGTGCCAGTGTGGCAGCGTACCAGCATCAATGCTTTAAGCTATATTATGTAGAATAGAATATACCTAATGACTATAGCTTCTGGTTGTACTCAATACTCAATTCTTTATTGCATTATACACGGTGATTTTTAGTCCTCTTACAAAAGCAGCCCAGTTCATGTAACCGACGTAAAATACCCCTGGGCGCGATTATTATTTTTTTATCATCAACTTAGATAATAAGTACGAAGAAAATTAAACAAGAGAAATCTGAAATATACTCTTAAAAACTCACCAATGTTACTAGGCTCGGACCGCGCTCGCAACAGAGCTGTGTTTCTAAAAAACTACGAATTGCCTCATAATATTGAATAAAAATTGCATTTTTTTTTTAATCTCATAAATACCAATTTTTTTATCATGAACGTGTTCCAGTCCTTGGATACATGAACTGGGCTGCTTTTGTAAGACGACTAAAAATCACGATGTATTGGTTGTTATTAGTATTGAATGTTTTCATCTACCAATATTACCGTCCAACAGTGGCAAGCGATTCCGAGTTGATTGATTGATTTGCCAAAATGCGCAACTTTGTCCTATCCACAATTATAAAAAAACACAATTACAAATATCCACAATTAAAGAAACCCTTTTTTAGTTTATACAGTAAAACTTAAGATTGGATTGAGTCTTATTCTCTGTCTAGGTAACTTCGCAATCGTCAAGTAAATGGCTAAACCATTAAAACCTCGGGCTATAAAATAATGCATTCACTATCCTTGCCTGTGATTGGCTATAAACTGATGGGTACGATACGACGTTATCAATGCCAGTCTCCGATTGGCTATCAAACAATATGACTGCAGTATAACGGCCTCCCATTGGTTGCAGGTGGTATACTTCACGTCGATCTTCCCGTACGCCGTGCTCACCATCTTCTTCATTCGAGGCATCACGCTGCCGGGATCCGCAGATGGGATCATACACATGTATAAACCTAAGGTAAGATTCCTGTTTGCAGATTTTAGCATAGAACTAGATTCTCCCGATGAAAACTTTGCGTTCAGTGGCGGAGAGGACGACGCGATTTACACGTTGGACTCCAAAATGGAAAAAGGAAACCATCGGCACCTATAATAACCAAATAAGCACGACAATATTTAAAAAGACATCCGTCCGCCGGTGTCATGTTCCATATACCTAAATTGGCTCAGACCTGAATTGGTTCATAATAAGTTAAGCTGGAATAAAGAAACTTAACAGACATTATTCAAACAGAAATGTAATGGCTAAATATTGTTTGGAACTCTTGTGGTTGGGCAGACGTGAAATGATTTGCCATAATTGATAACCAACGTAGCTGATATTTGAAGCAATTTTTATTTCCCGAGACTTCTCAAAACTTACTAAAACTAAAATTTAAACATAATTTTATATTTGCTCTACTAATTGCCGATTTTTCAATCGCCAGATAACTTTTATTCGACGAATTTGTTTGATATTTTGACACGACTTTTGCACGACGTGATTTACGGCTTTTGAATAGGAAATATGTCAAACGGCCATATTTATTCCTCAGATAAAAGTTATCTGACGATTGAAAAATCGGGCCTTAATCGTGTATACATATAATACAAAACACAACATTTTAAACAAACATTCTTGAATTAAAATCGACCGTGAAAACCCACATACGGCTTCAGAAAGTTAGCTCTAAAAATAGTCACCACGTTACGTAAGGGTCACGAAAATACTCCCACAACCTAGGTATGTAAGTATGTATCCCGAAGTAAGGTCGCGCGTGACCTTGCCCAGTAAGCTCCGGTCTAAATTTGGACCTAGACTGGAAATAGGACTTAGTTCGTTTCGAAACGATCGATTGTTTTATCGACTGCCTAAAACTGAAATAGGATGCTGTTTTTAGTTTCTTTTATGGGTTATAAGTAGCGGTTCCGTCCAGGAAATACAGGAAAAACATGATAATTAAATGTTAGAGTTTCAAAATGGCACTCATCTAGACGGAAATTCACGGAGTTCGTGTTTACTAACAACGGTTTATTTACGAGTATTAATTGGGATCACCCCACTTGTTTTGGATCCAACCGGAGTCCCTAATCATGAGCTGACGCGACCAATTCACCAACCGATCTGAGTACTCGGACGATCCCTATAAATACTCGTGCGTAAATCGTTACAAATGACAAAAAATATTAAGGAAACTACAAAATCCATCCTAACGATAACACCATTTCGATTTTCTAGCTGGAAAAGCTTCTAGACCCCACCGTCTGGCTGGACGCAGCCACGCAAGTCTTCTACTCCTTCGGTCTCGCCTTCGGCTCCCTCATCGCGTTCGGGTCTTACAACCCACCGAACAACAACTGTGTCAGGGATGTGTTGCTTGTCTCGGTCTGCAATGCGCTGACTGCTATCTACGCATCCGTCGTCATCTTCAGTATTCTCGGGTTCAAGGCGTATACTATGGTGGAGAATTGTATGACGAAGTAAGTATTTTTCCTAATCGACACTTAATGTATACGTTGCTATGTGTATAGGGAGGAATCGGTGGCAAGATCTAAACATTAAAGGTTGTTTGGGCTGGTTCTATGTGCAAGGATTTGAAGCCGCAGCTGTGTGACAGAGAAAGCTAGAAAAAATTGTGTCTGGTCCATGTGTATTATAATCTTGATAAAAGAGGATTTCAATCTAGGATAGGCAAGGCAAAGCAAGGCAATCTAGATACTCCTTGATTTAAAAAGAGTTTTTGTAAGTCACCGAAAATAACAGTTCATTTATAACAATAACAGTTCCATGAGTTTTGCTCTCTGATTTTTGTCTCCATACAAATTACAATTAGTTAGTATTAAAACATAAACATATATTATACATTCGTATATTTATTATTATATCATTTACTACATACGTCTTTTTCCCACTCCAGGGAGATCAAGATCCTCGCCCGTCACCACGTGGGAGGCTTCACCCTCAACTCAACCCACGATTACTACCGAGAAGAGTTCCCAACCCTCAACAGCAGCCTGGTGTCCGCTCTCAACCTCACTGGCTGCTCCATGAGCCGTCAACTTGAAGAGGTAGGTGGATAAAATGATGATTTGATCGTCAAATTTTATCAAAAAAGTATGTTAACGACTAATTTTCGGGCGACTCTTCAACTACAGTCCGTGTTGTCGCTATATTATTGGTTAAATGGAACTTTAGTAACTTGCTTCCTGGCTTCGTCCTGGTTCCTAGGTGACTTGGACGAAAATTTGGTTGTTGAGCTATTTCTTGTATTTCTGTTCATAAAATAAAATCATTTAAATTGTATCTTTGACTTCGATTTTTTGGGTTTTCAAGTAGTGAGTTATGTTCTATCATCTTCAGGAAGTTACTTGAAGCAGACACCGGGAGCATTCTGGTCGAAACAAAAGCCATGGAAGGCAAATTGGGACTCTAATAGGCACAGCGAAGGAATTTTTTGTAACCTTATGTTTAGAAATACAAACGAAACCTTTACTATATTTTACTACATACACGAATTTGAGTATAAAAATATCTGGTTTTTTTTTCATCAACTCAGTCACTATCTTTTCATCTCCACAGGCAGCAGAAGGCACCGGGCTCGCCTTCATCGTGTTCACGCAAGCCATCCTCAAGCTGACTCCCGCACCTTTCTGGTCCATCATCTTCTTCCTCATGCTGCTGTCTCTCGGTCTTGGAAGTCAGATCGGCATCATGGAGGGCATGCTCTGCACTATCTTCGATATCGACTTCTTTAAGAGGCTTAGCAAGCCTGTCATCACTGGTAAGTACTTTCAGCTGGCTCGGTCGGTTTCAGTCTAACCAGATTCAGCTAAGTACCAGTGTTTTACAAGGAGTGACTGCCTATCTCACCTCCTTAATGCAGTGGCCTGGGCGACACGATACCCCTTATTTAGACTGGTTGTCAGACTTTCTAGCTCCTGACTTCCCACAACGTCTGTCAATCGTAGCTTAACCAATGATCGACGATGAAATTGATACAAATGAAGTTGTAGCTTACCCGTCAGTTATTCGATAACAATACAAAAATAAAGTACATCATTTTACCCTGTCTCTATGTTAAGTTCTGCTTATTTACCGCAGGCTGTGTCTGCACTTTCTGCTTCTTCGTGGGCCTGATCTTCACGACGGGCGCCGGCGAGTACTGGCTCAAGATGTTCGACTCGTTCGCTGGGACCATCGGGCTCGTCGTCGTCGCCTTGCTGGAGATGATCTCCGTCATCTACATTTATGGGCATGAGAGGTATGTCTATAACCTCTATAATGATGTATTTATCTTTAGACTAGTATTGAACACAAGACACAAATTCAACATTTTTGAAAATCATTTTTGGAACTAACTGTAATTATATGTCTAATTTGATAAAGAAAATTAAGGACGAGACCCAAATTCAACATTAAAAAAATATTTGAAAATGCTTTTTGAACGTGACTAAGAATAATTAGAAATATAGACAAAACCCCATATTGTCCACCCTTCAACACTTCCTAAGTGCTCTAGCTGTGGCACAAAATAATTTAATATCATTCTCATATGTTTTACATTCTAATGTAGCTACTGTACTGCTGAACCTCCCTCTTCTTGTACAGGAAAAGTTAGATCATTGACCGAACGCTAGCTCCAAGCTAATTTAATTCTTGCATCGTTTTCCCTATTACTACAGCCTCAATCACTTGTTTCTTAATTACAGGTTCACCAACGACATCTACGAGATGACGGGCTACCGTCCAGGCTGGTACTGGCAGGTCACCTGGCGCTACGTGGGGCCCTTCATCGTGACCTGCATCCTGCTCTCCTCTCTCGTCTTCATGCTCATCAACCCCCCTACCTATGGCGCCTGGGATGCTAATGAGGTCAGTTGTTTAGATGAACTTGGTATTTTTTTCAGCCATGTCAATGAAGAACAAGTGTCATGATTTTTTTTGCATGAAAAAACATGCAACCGACTTCGAATGAAAACTACTAAAGCAAACTTCATGAAATTATTATGGGATCAAATAAGCTATTTCGGGTTAGGTGAAAAAATCAACAAAATCCATTATGGATTGATGAATCAAGTCACTTACAAATACAAATGAAGCCGAAATCACACAGGTACAAATGCAAAAGTCTCAAACGTATAGACCAATTTCGATAAAATTTAGTATGGAGTTGAAACCTTGGATTAACACACAGGCTTATTATCGGACTGAGTTAAACGAAAGAAATGTAGAAATGTTTTCCAGCCACGCGGGCGTTGCCACGACCAACATGTTCATATATCGTCATGACAAATTGTCGAGGCAGAAGACCGCGCGAATCGAACCCGCGACACTTCGCGCTCAGCGAGTTAGGCATGGTGACCTCAACGGGTTAAGGGTGTGTAATTGTAATAATAAAAAACAGTTGCAAAAAAACTTCTATATAATTCAAATCAACATTATCACATAGCCAGTCATCGATCAACACCTATACTAATAAACCATGACCTTCTTTTCGAACTTATGCCAGAAGAGATCCCAGAAGGCCATCCTCTTTCTGTAGACATCGTCTCTCATTGTCATGTTCACGTCAATGTTCAGGTAAGGTCTCGCGTGCCCTCTCGCTGGTACCCATGTCTCTGGCAGGAGGTCTGTCTTCTCTGGCGTTGGGTTCCTGAAATAAATAGATTATTTATTAATAGATGTATATAAAAAGAAATATGTTATTAAATTATAAAAAAAATAATTATGCAAAATTATTTGGAACTTGTGAGAGTAAATACCCACCCAGAGTACCCATGAGTAAATTCTTATCAATGCAATTTCTTCTCATTCAAATAAATAAAGATAACGAATAAGAAAACTTTATGAATCCCTTGTGTAGCCGGAACCCATGCTAGCAAAGTCCTTCGTAAAAAAATATATTGCGGAAACTAGTTCTAATTTCCACAGTCAAGTCTTTTTCATCATTCTTACTCTTTTAAGTTAACTACATGTACCATATTTAACATCTACAACAACATTCACAAAACTCACCCAGTCTTAACGAACTCCGCCCACATCATCGTCATCCTCTCCCGCATCATCACTTGCTCTTCAGTCTTCAGCTTCGTCGGTACCTCGAACAAATACTTCAATTCCTCCGTATGCATCGCCCCAACCCCCGTAACATTACTATAAATACTTCCACCAATGTACGAAAACAAGTACTTGTAAACTTTCGCTCCTTGGTTGATATACATATTCACTGATGTCTCTGCGGCGTGATTCAGTTTGAAGTCTGACAGATAGTCAGTCAGTTCCAACATGGCGTCTGGTCCAACATCCTTACTCCCCAAATAGAACTTCCTTGTTATATTAGCTACGACTTCTAACTCCATATCATTAATATCAGTATTATTCCTCAAGTTATTGTAGAATATGTTGCCTAATTCATCGTAGAATTGTTTCGGCTTGCTCGCGAAGGTACCAAAGTCTTCTTTGCTGTTATAACCGAACAGTATAGGTGTGTTCTTGATTCGAGCTGCGTTGTTCAAGCAGTTAGGGTATTTGGTCACGAAATTCCGAACGCCTTTGAAGCGTTTTTCTTTACACGCCGATAATTTCAGGCCTAGGTTTCTAGCTGCGGACATCACAACGAGAGGGTTTTCTTTGGCTAATAATTGTAAAGCAGATTTCGTTCTGTTAACATTATGTCCTAAGTATATAGCAAGTTTGAGAGCGGCCTTAGTGTCTCTCTTCACGAAGAAGCCTGGAGTGAAAATTGATCCGCTTTCTACAATCGCTTTGTCGAATAGCACATCGTATTTGGAATATAGATGTAGATCCACGGCCCCCCCGCCATAGCTTTCTCCAGCGATCGTCACTTTGTTCGGGTCTCCACCAAACGCAGCTATATGTGCCTTGATCCACTTCAACGCCATCACTTGGTCTTTGAAACCTTGGTTTCCTGGTACGGCCGGCTCTTTCAAACAGAGAAATCCGTAAGGCCCTAGACGGTAATTGACGGTGATGACTATGATTCCATGTTTGACCAAATGTTGGCCGCCATAGTCGCCGGCGCTCCCGAACACGAACCCGCCTCCATGGAACCAGACCAATATTGGCAGTGGGCTGTCGTCATCGTCCGTGTCTGGGACGTATATGTTGAGACGGAGGCATTGTAGTATTCCCCCAACTTTGGAGGTTACTTGAGGACATATTATGGATGAATCGTAGGCTAGGAATGGCGTCTCGAATGTTGGGTATTCTAAGCTATTCTGGAAACAAAAAGGTTTTATTAGTTTCCTAGTAATATTAATGAGCTAGTGACGTCATCATCCTTTTATATGTGCACGTTTTTTTTATTTTTCTATTATTTTAGCCAGTCAGAATTCTAAATAAGCGGCTTTTTAAAAATTCCTTCCTAATTTAAGTAATTAGAAAAGTAACTTCATTATCTCATAACAAAAATAAGTTTTTGTATTGATGTATCGATATCTACAAATGTCTTACGATCTAAGATAATGGTTTCATACATCATTGTGCCATGTTAAAACAAATTACCCTGTGTTAATAAGTAGGTGACTATCATCAAAATATTTACTTTTGTTTCATGCCTTTTTTCTTAATGAAAGATTGATTATTTAGCATAGGTAGGTATACCTTTGCTTTCGTCATTATTATGCTTTTGAATTGATGTGATTAGAGCAAAGTCTTATTCAACTCAAACGATTTTTAACCGATTTCTGAAAAGGAGGTTACTCAATTCGACCGTATATACACATATTTAATGTTTTATCGTCTCGACGACGCTTAACGTTAACAGTTTCTGTTCACTCAAATAGCAATAACCGTTATAATGTACTCCGGTTATTGACACGAAATAACAGACAGCCAGATCCTTGTCTTAACGGTATAGATTTTATAATTGGTCCACGTCAAAGTTGCAAATGTTATTGGCAATTCAAAAAGCAACTATGACAAAAATATTGTCTGTCGTGAAATTGGAAACAAAAGCACAGCTCTCAATAAATAATATCACCCTGACGGTTTCTACATAGACAGTTTTAAAATGCAAATTTTATATTAACTATAGTTCTTTATGAAAAATGGATATAAAACTTAATAGTTTATCTTACAAAGGCGGTTAACCATACCAGCCAACCATAGGGTGAAACATGGATAAAATTTGAAAATATTGCATTTGTATTACAATTAATTTCAAAACGATTAGGTATTGTGGGTAGCGAGAAAACGCATTAAACAGCGTAGAACGACTTAACACTTTAACAATTGTCTTACAAACTGTTGCTCTAGTCATTGGATTAAAACCGCTACTAGGTACGTCTCCGTAAACAAAAAATCAAAATCAAAAAGTTTCTATTTCAAATAGGCCGTTTCTCAGGCACTTTTAAAACGTTAAACATTACTGACTCTAGTTGCACGTAAACTCATATCACGAAATATCAACTTCTTATTATTACGCACTTACCCCAAAAGGATTCTCCTCATCAACTTTAGCGTACGGCACTCCAAAGAACGTTTTATAACCGTCATTCTTGTAGCCCTGTATAGGACCCTTGTTCGTCACTACAGTCACGTGGACCACATCTTCAGTATATATTGCACTGATCAGCGACAGTATTAGAATATATTTAAACATGTCGCTTTGTATGTTAAGGCAGTATTGAGCTGTTCTGAAGCGCAGACTCATATTTATAAGTGTTACAGGGAGTTAACTGTCGTTTAGAGATACGCGGTCGTGATAACAAATCCAGTGATGATAATTCTTTGGACCGATTTAAGTGCTTTCACTGTTTAGGTTTATTGAATTAAGAAATAAATTTTATACATCCAACTTATATTATGAACGTCAAAGTTGATATAGTGTGGATGTATGGATGTTTGTAACTTGTCCACGCATAAACCACTGAACGAAATTAGACAAAACTTGGTAGACAGATAGTTTATAACCTGGATTAACACAAAGGATGGTCATTTTCGATTTGTAGCGGGCGGGCCCGCGGGCTATGGTGTTATTAGCGAGAAATAAGCAAAAATTGAAATCATAGCAACTATCGGAACGCCATTAACTGACGATAATTTGAATAAGAATTTTCTCCTTCTAAAAAGAGACTAAAATAGTTAAGTAGATTACCAAAATTTATTTATTTTTTTGCCTGTAAGTATTTGCCATCATTGATTTTAAAAAGTTCCCCGTTTAAACGCGGTTAAAACTGCAGGGCACAACTAGTTCTAAATATAACTTCAAACAGCAAAACTATTTCATAAAACATACGGAACCAACTACAACAATATTGTAGCATGTTTTCCTTAAGTATGGCCGCAATGAATCAAGTTTTACAACAAGGCTTAGATTATTTCGTGCACTGTTATAGAGGAAATGTGGAGTGGGCACTTGAGGTGCACTTCTTGAGACAAGAGATATAAAATTAGTGTGTTATTCTATAAGATACTAATTACCTGTCTTGTGAAACGCGGTGAAATTAAAGTTGTGTGAAAAAAAAAAACGAAATTACCGCAGATTACACATGCATTCAAAATCAAAATATTCATTTTTTTTCTAATTTTTTAGACACTTAAAATTTTTTCAACCTTAATATAAATAATTATAAATCGTTAATATAGATGCGCGTTTTCGAAATATCACTCTTATGTCGAAGAGGTACAAAGGACGATAAAATATCTACATGTTTTGAACGACACAATCATAATTGATTACTATATCATAAAATGTATAGTGTCATAGTTGGTATTCAATAGTATTTTGCTTCTCTTAAAACATAGTATCTTGCATTTTTTGTAAGCGATCTTCTTGGTCTCGATTCTTTAAATGAAAAATAATTATTTAGCTCAGTTTCAACGAAGAACCTATTATATGAATAATTTAAACCGTTTTGATATATAGATCAATTTAACGCCACAGCAGCCGACGTCATGGTAACTGTTGAGTCTGATGACCAACTGAATTGTGCTGGTTTTACCCAGGCTAGGGATTCACCTATAAATATTATCCTATTTAGAATCGAAGTAACTTTACAATGTTGAGTACAGCAAATGCATGCATTATTTCTTACCGTATATTTGATACTACCTTGTGTCTGAGTTTTGTCGAAAATTTCTAAGTATGACTTGCAGTTCCTTCATCATTTTTTTAATTAAGTGCAAATTACTTTATGCATAATTAGAATAGACATTGGTGTGTACTGGGATTTGAACCTACGTCCTTTTGCCAGTCTAAAGACCAATTATTCATAAAAAGCTAATACTAATGTATCGGTTGAAAGTAAAATACTGGGAAAAAAGGAGAATAACAAATATGTGTGTATTTTTCTCAAATTTTAGTTTAGATGGTTTTAGTCAAAACCGCAATCAAAAGCTAGTCAATGATCCAGATAAACAAGTATGGGATACAGTTTGATGATTTAATATATGTACTAAGTATAACAGGTATTCTATTTCTTTATTAAATGATGTAACGGTTTACTTACTCACGCGTATTTATCGGGGTAGCCCGACTAGTTTCGGACCCAACCGGAGTCCTTAATCATGAGCAGACGCGGCGGGATCGCGAGTCGAAATTCTATTTCTTTGCCAATGTAAAGAATAAAGTCCGAACACACAGCTGCATATACTTATAGTTATAGATACACCTATTCATAAACTCTTCGACCGTGCTAAATGTATGTCAATTGAACTATGCTAATAGGAAAGGCTGGTAGCATATTAGTTTTGAATAATTACAGGGAAACCCCGTTACTACTTGCACAACATGTAATTATGTACCTTCGTAAATGATTTTAAAGTCGAATCTCGTACTGAGAATTGTATGAAGAGGTCAGCCTATGAACCTAAATAACATTTCTATAATCGTTAATGTCAATAATGCATGTAGGGAATGACATTTATTTTCGACATGTCACGTGACTTTGACCTGGCATCTCCAATTCTACATATATTAGAGTGTTTTCTATTGACTTTAACGATAGAAGAAACGTCCCTTTCTGGGCAAGCAATTGGGTTGGTGATTTAATATCTTGTGAGGTCACACTAATAAAACAATTCATATGAGCTTATTCTATTTATTTTAAAGCCTCTGGCGCTTTATATTCATAGATGCTCAAGTTTTTATATCTAAATAGGCTCTTACAGCAGTAACAAAATTCTACTCTTTATTCTACTAATTCAAAAGCACGTGCTTCTTCAAATACACGTGCCAGAACAGGTCCCAGAAGGCGATTCTCTGCTGGAAGGCGTGGTCCCTCATGGACATCTCCACGTCAATGTTCAGGTACTGCCGACCTATGCCAGTCACTGGAGACCAGGTCACTGGGAGCAGGTCTGTCTTCTGTGGAGTAGGGTTGCTGTAAAGGAAATTATATATTAAGCCTTAGGTTCGTTCTCGGTACACAGATTTTTTGCGTGATAGAAGTAGTAAACTAGGGTTTTGTTCCATTTGGTACTTTCTAATAAAGATTTTTATGGGCTCTGTAATTATAATTGTAATAAAAGCAATAACTAGCTTGATGTCCTCGCTGGATTTTGGCCTCTTTCTAGAGAAGGAATTAGCATTGATCACCACACATGCTTACTGCCAGTTGGCAATTCGAGACACAATTGTATCGAATGCATATTCACTTTTTAAGAATAATTGAGAAAATAACACAGCAAAACTCACCCATGTTTAACAAAATTAGCCCACAAGGTTGTCATTCGATCTCTCATCATTTGCTGTTCAGCCCCCACCAGTGGCGCTGCCCACACCCAGTCGAATAAATACTTCAGTTCTTCAGTATGAGAAGCTCCAGCCCCCGTTACATTCTTATATTCACTAGCACCGATATACGAAAACATATATTTATATACTTTCGCTCCCTGCTCCATATATCTATTGACTGACCATTCTGCCCCATAGTTAAGAGCAAAATCTGACACGAAATCGCTGAGTTCCAGTTGAGATTCCGGCCCGATTGCCTTCCCACCTAAGTAAAATGATCTTACTATACCACTCAACATATCCAGCTCCTTCTTCTTCAAGACAAATGTCTTCTTCAGCTGATCTTGAAAGCCTATCGTCAGTTTATCGTAAAACTCTTTTGGTTTGTTAACGAACTCGTATAACATTTCTTGACTGGTATACCCGATCATAATTGGTGTGTTCTTCACTCTGTCATTATTTGGTAGGTGGTAAGGGTCGTCAGTGATAAAATTTTGGACGCCTTTGAACTTCTTTTCTTTGCAAAATGTTAGGATCATAGACAGATTTCTGGTCGCTGCACTTACATCTACTGGGTTTGCCCTTGCTAAATATTTTAGGGCATCTCTTGTGTTGCCAGCGTTATGTCCTAATTGCTTCGCGAGTTTGATCGCAGCTTCATAATCTGCTTTGACGAAAATACCTTCAGATACATACAGAGACCCACTTTGGACGATAGCTTTTTGGAATAACGTCTCATATTTTGAATATAAATGTAAATCCACAGCTCCACCTCCATAACTCTCACCAGCTATCGTCACCTTATTCGGATCTCCACCAAACGCTCCAATATTCTCTTTAATCCATCTCAACGCCACAATCTGGTCCTTCATCCCCTGATTACCAGGTACTGACGGATCATTAAGACACAAGAACCCATAAGGTCCTTGTCTGTAGTTGACCGTGATCACAATGATGTCATGTTTGACCAAATATTGGCCGCCATATTCACCAGCACTGCCAAAGGCAAAGCCACCGCCGTGGAACCAGACAAATATTGGCAATGGTTTCTTGGCGCTTGATGTTGGCACGTAGATGTTGAGACGAAGGCACTGGATCACTCCATTGTCGTTGAAGTATACTTGAGGACAGATTATGGAGGAGTCATTTGCGTTGAATGGTGTCTTGAAATTCGGGTAGGGTAGTGTGCTCTGAAAAATATTGATTAAGAAGTGAGTCAAGTTCCCTTTTTCAGAACGAATACTATAGTATGTTATATTTATGAATATTCTGCTGATATTATTGCCTGAAATAATTCAAAGGATACTTTAAAATCGACTAAAAAGAAGAATATTTTTTATAGCTATGGCAACATCCTTTTGGACAATAAATTGATAGATACAGTTCATCAAGCATTTTGCCAATTCATAATAATCTCATCTTAACGTTTCAAACACAACAAGTAGGCCTTTTTTCAATAAAAAGGCCTACTTGTAATAAAACTTTTCGATGTTGATATTAATTAATCAATGTATTCCGGATTTGTCCTTAATTTACTACAATAATCATGGGTCGGTGATCTATCATATCATTTACCTCGACATATTTATTTCCTTAATATTTTCCTTATATCCATTTTTGGATAAACGTTTATAATAATAATTAATTACCATTGATTGTGCTAGGTTCAAATATTTCTATTAATTTAAAACGCCATTTTGTGTTAAATTACTACTTTGTATCCTAATTTGAATGAGTGGATTTTGTTATAGTCTTAATCTTAGCAAAGTTTGTATTACGAGTACTACACAACTAATAAACATATTTTTCTAATTCCTCTGTAGATGCGTAGATGTATCACTGAGCGCCTCCTTAACGGCTAGGCCCATTTTGATAGTTTATTTTTGTGTGGCCTGTGTGTGCCAAGGGTTTCGCCCTGGATGGTTAAGAATCATAAATAGATAAATAACACCCAGACACGCAACAAATAACCGTGCACATTACACAAACTTTCATCCTGAGTCAGCTTCGAACCCGAGCCCTCCTTTTTAACAGTCAGGATCACTAACCACTACGCCAAGGCACGCAAAGACACCTTTTTTTCGTTATTATGACTACAAGTTCAAATGTTTTAAAGGTCACATTTTAAAACGATATCTTTCGAGATCCAAGTTTATATTTACCTTCTCCAAGCCACAACAAAGACGCGTGCTGTTTACAATAACAATTCAACTAGATATCAATATTATTACGAAGTGATAACATTTAGAGATACTATTTAATCAATATAATAGCAATTATAACTAACACTGGGTGTGTCTATCTGTCTGTTAGGTTCTAATGTGGTCTCGATTTTGATAGATTGTTTTTATTAAAGCCTTTTAGAGTGTGATGTTGCGATCTTGATAATCCGAGAATAAATTATTTTCGACAAAAAAAAAGTTTAAAATTTTCTATCATCAATCTACATTGACACTTGAAATTGAAAGAAATTGAGTTTTTTAATGCGCGTTATTTGCTTCATATCACTCTATTATTTAATTATATTTTATCTATTATTATTTCTACATACACACGACTATATGATAAAATTTTGAACTTCATTACAATTTAATAATGTTTAATACTATACACAAATAGACACATGACATGAAATAACAAAACACTCACTCCAAACGGGTTTTCCTCATTGACCAACGCAAAGGGCACACCAAAGAATGTATTAAACCCATCCTTTTTGTAGCCTTGTATTGGGCCTTTACCCGTCACCACTGTCACAGCATCCTGGGCATAAACTGCACTGAATAAACTTAGTAATATAATAAACATGACCATTTTGTTCAGCTTTCGGTCTGTCACTGGGTAAGATTAGTTGGCGTCTTATTTATAAGTGTTTGTGATGGGTAAGGTTGGGGATCCGCGGGTTAGGATGAAATCTTATTGTGGAAAAACCGTGTGTGTAATGATATAGTAATTTTTGTGACATAGGATACTTTGATGTTTTTATTTGCAGTGGTAATTGTGGGAGGAATCTTGTTTTTGGCAGGTGTTGAAGGATTTCCTTTTTTTTAAGAATGTGTGTTTGTTAATTATGCTTTTTAAAGGATAATGTCAGTGTTTAAGATGTTTTCCGTCATGATGTGGTGATGATGATGATGAAGAAGAGTTTTCAAATGTTTTTGTTATAACTTAGTATAAGAGACTATATCTACCTATAATTAACGTTGTAGCCTTTCGGTAGTTTTTATGTAGGACAAAAATCGAATTAATCATTAAGAGAAACAGAAATAATTCCTTATTGTTGCAAATAAGACGAAGGTGAAACGCGCATTATATATTCCACGGAACCAAAAGTTTGTGATACAATTTTCCTCATATTCTGTGAATCATGTTTCTTGAAACTAGTTTCAATGCATGTGTGTGCGTTGTAAATGAACATTGATATAAAGTACTGTAGGGTACTTTAACCTCAACTGTTGGACCTATTGTACTATTGTTGTAGCAGTTCTTTATAATATCACGAGTTTCCAAATATTCCAAATATAAAAATCTCAGCGATACAAAAAAATAGTTTTCAAAATACTCTACAAAATCGGAAAGGTTCGAATACCGCGAGCACGAATATATTTTCGAAGTCATGGGCTAATTTTAAAGTACCTTATTATCAACGGTTCAACCAGTAAAGAAAAACATCGTGAGTAACCCAACACATCTGAGAACTTTACAAGAGTGCAATAAGACACGTCAAGGGCCTAAAGAGTCAAAACTTTGGTACCTACATAGTCAACTGTACATTAACTTAAGAAAGGAAGAAGATTATCATAAAAAAAAACGTCTAGAAAGCGGTTGGTGCCAGGTCTTGCTAGTAGTAAACACAAATACCAGCTTATATACTTCCCAAGTCTGGGCACAGGCCTATTTTTATAGGGAAGCCTTTTTAAGAATAGAATAAGAATGAGAAATTGTATTTGCTAGAAACATGGTATGGTGTTACAATGATGGTACAGTAGGTAGTGTGTCATCCAAAAGTGATAATTTATTAGTAACCGAATAATATTTTCTTATCTGATGCTATCTCACTAGGCCACGCTAAAAATATTTGAGTAGCATTCATTTACAGGATAATGATCTTTGGGATTACTTATAAAAATGCGTAGAAATATATTAGGAAAAACCATAATGATTAAACTCTGATCCAATTAGTCATACTCGTAGTACGCATTAGATGTCGGCTTTATTTTAAGAAAATATCCACAATGATTTTTGTGGTTTCTGTGGTATATAGACCAGGTACTATAGTTTCGGTGGTATTACTGTAGGTACATTTTGTCTTCTAATATAGGTACAAGAAATCATCATGGGTTTTCATTATTTTCGCTTACCGTAATGGTGGTCTACTAAAGCACGAAACTAAAGTACACAAAAGCACTATAACGACGAGAACTCCTTCACAAAGGAAATCATTGTGTTTGGGTTTTCACAAACATTCAAGCTACATGCACAGAAGCACCCAAACTCAAGACAAGCATTCATGGATCACACATATTCGTCCTAGGCGAGGATGGAACGCGCAACCTCGGAAATTTCATTACGGGTTCCAGGGCAATTATTTGTTTTCCCCTGGGACACACCAAACTTAAGTGTTTTGGCGGTTTTCATTGGTTTCATTGTAGATCCTGGCTTGCAGGAGTTGCAATGACGGGAATGTGTTTCGGGCTAAGTCCAATAAAAAAAAGTTCTTCACTCCATTCCTCTACAACAGTCAGGCCTCTAAAGCCCAAAACCTTTTTTCCAGGGTCGCGTTGTAAAAACCCAGTACCCCAACTGGGTGCTGGTGATCGCGGTGCTGATGATCCTGGCCGGGGTGCTGCCCATACCGGTGGTACTCCTACTCCGCCGCTTCCAATGCCTCGCTTTCGACGTGGACATCCATCAGGGATCCATCAGGAGGATCGAGACCACAGTATCGACTAAGGAGATGATGAGCGACCAGGATGTAAGTTTTATTGTGATTAATGATGGCTAATGGGTGATTATTTGATCTAGGGATAGGGATTCTTTGAAAAGAAGAAGTTTTTGAACAGTTTGCGTTTATTTAGCATAGTAGGGTTCTCCGAAAAAATATATTATATTGATTCTTGTGGCATGGTTCAATTTTCTCCATCTAAAATCGCTAAAAAAATTATTAGGGATTAAGTTTTCGTAAGTACGAAAAGCAGACCCAAAATTTGATGGAGGGTTGATCAGAATTTGTTCTTATCAAACTTGGGAAGACTTAAGAGATAATTGGAAGGGAAGATAGATTTTTAATAAATAGTAATGTTAATATTACTTTCTTGATCATTAAAGTTCTTGCTTTTAGAAAAGGCATTTGCCTTAGGTCAGGAAAATACAAAAAAAAACTCTCTGATTGCCTTTCGTGTATCTATAACCAAATTTCTTTATAAAAATATAAGTAAATGTGTGCTAAAATTACTGCTAAAAATGCTCGAATAATATTATTTCGTGAGTGTGTAAGCTAACCAGCTAGCATTGTTCCATTTAAGGTGGTACCATGATCATTCCTCATACATTGCTAAATGATTCGAAAGACCATTCTCGTTGTGTAAATAACTTAAGATGCTTTGACTATTTTTCAATTAAAAGACGAAATAATTATGCTACCGTAGAACGGGGTGAATTGAAAAAGGCTCTTTTTTTGACGATCGCAAGCGATTGCTTACCCCTAAAATTGCCTCTATTCACTCCGTTTTACCGTTGTGTTATTTATATAACTGTTGGTGATAAATAATAAATAAAAGGTAACATTCAAGAAAAAAAACTTAAGTAATAAATTAAGTCAACATTTTAATAGTCAATGCATACCAAAACAGTGAAGTCATGAAGAGAAGAGAAACATTATTATATTAAATCTATTTTTTTTAAATATACAAAATACGTGTTTAAAAAGGGTCTCCTAATGACCTCATTTGATGAAATTAATTGTTTGAATAAAATTCATTTAAAAAAGCACCATTTTAAATTCTAAACTAATAAACATTAAAAAAAGTCCTTTCGTAAAAGAAAAAGTTTATTTTTTATACATCCTCAAATTTGATAAAATAGACTTAGTTATAGCCGCATTTACACGATACAATGGACCAATTTGAACGAATGGTCAGCGACCCCGATAAATTAGTTCGAGCCCTGACTGAAGTTAAAAGAAACCATTGTATTATTTGCAGCCTTTCTGTTGTTATTAAATTATAAAGAAAATACAGTCAATGAAATAAGACACTATCTTTGTCCCATTTTACTAAATCTTCAACACTTTTAAACTGCCTTTACTATCTTCTACCTAATTATTCTTAACTTGTTAAAACCCCTTTCTTCCCCCGCTTCTCTTCTCGACTTCCGTCCCCGCTAACATGCATACATCAACAACAAGGTGCTGTCGCCGGAGAGCGCGCCGCCTGCGCCCGCGCAGCTTGTCGCCGAGGCCGCCACCAAGTTCACTATCGGAGACTTTGATGTAAGACGTGTACATGAGCAAGAATGAATGTTTTTTCATGAAAAAACAAGATAGAACTATTATATTACATTACAAAATTTTATATTTTATATTATATAATATTATTATATTACAAAATTTGAAACGTCTTTAAGAGTACAATAAAAAAAAGGAAATACAACACACCCCTACTCCGTTCATGATGTATTCTATTGTATGCTAGTCCGAAATTAAAAATATGGACTTCATTTTATAAGGCAAACCTTATTATAAAATTATGAATAAAAAAAACAACTTTTTAGTAAGTATAGTTGCAAACTGTTACAATTATGTTTTTAACCAAGTACATATATTTTATTGAACGGTTTTCACAATCATGAAAACCATTCAGACTTCGCTCTTACGTATACAGGACCTATGTAACAAAACTTGACTATAAATTGGTAATTCGAAATTACTTTATAATGTTTTTAGCTCAATGAAACGAATGGACAAAAAAAGTAAACATATATTTTCAGTGACATCAAGACTTGTGTAAAATTGTTTAAAAATAAATATAAATACCATAAAAGCAATATTTCTAATAGAAATAATACTTTAAATATTTTAAAATGCCTATTATAGTCTTCTGTATAATTTTATAATTAAGACTCAGAATTAAATACACACTGACATTTTTCTGACAGACTGACAGACTTTACAAGTAGGTATAAATATCCCTATACATAATAAATGTCTAGTTCCTAAGTTGATGTGTGTAAATATAATGTACTTAGAACGTGGACACCAGTGATGATCGGTCCAGCAAGCGTCTGCCGCAGGTCATCGCGAGGGGGCGGCCCAAGAAATAAATGTTCGTCTTTTGTTTAAATCGCCTTACCTTCACTCAATCTATTATTGGATGTTATTTGACGTTTCAAGTTGTTTACAATGTGTGTCGGCCATGTTTTAAATATGGCTGCTGTATTTTGAATTTAGAATGTTGTAGATTTATTTTAGTCTTGTCATACGAGTATTTATTGCCGCCGCGTCAGCTCATGATTAAGGACTCCGATTGGGTCTGCTAGTCGGGTAATCCCGATAAATACGCGTGAATAAACCATTGCATCATTTAAATTTGAATAATTCCCATAAATGTTACTAGAAACGTCTAGAAAGTTCTATGAACACATTCCAATGATAGATTGAGTAATCTTTAGCTTCGCATGGTTTGGTCGCATGGGTTCTTTTTTTTTGCAAAATACATGTACTCTTTACACAATTATTTGTTACTTGTATTTTAATACTATATTATGATTTAAGTATATTTTTGATTATTAACCATTCAATTTCATTTCTAATTTTTTATGTATTTTTTACAGCACTTTATTTCGTTTTTTTGTATTTTTTAATTTCAGGCTTAAAGTGTTTTTGTGTAATTATAAAAATCATCATCTTTATATTTTTTTATGTATCTTTCAATGCATGTTGCTTTTACGTAACGCTTATTCGAAAAGGATGTATTATATGTATATGTTGTGGTTACCATGTAGACAATTATAATGTGTATTAATACCGAACTTTCACTCACTTCACTTATCATTTTATCACTGTTGGTCTCATGTAGATATGTAGATACACCTATAATTATTTAGTAGATTAGGATGATATGATATTAATAACAGTATTTGAGACATCACTTCCTTTTCTTACAGTCGTCAGACTCTGAGGACGACATACACACGACTGGCCGCTTCAACGACTCAAGCAGTAGTGACGAAGAGATTCTTAATACGAATTGCACAAAAGTAGCCGGCCGTAGACTAGCAATGAAGCCGATTGGTCGAAAACCAACGACATTCAAAATGGACGTCGTCGACGAATGACCGTTACTTTTAAAATCTTCTAAATTCAATTTCAAATTAACCGCCAAAGTTTGTGATTATTGTATGTATTTAAAATGTCGTATTTATGTATTTATTAAAGCGGTTTTATGAATTCAGAAAATGACAGTAAATATCGATATTAATGATTTTACTGTACTTAATATAGAATAGTACTGAAATCTTATTATAATAAATTATAGAACAGGGCCGGCTTTAGCAGAAAAATAATGACAAAAAAAAATAGAAAAAGTTCTAAATTCTTGTAATATTGTACAACCACAATTATGAGTAAAAGAAAAAATCTGCGCAGTAGTACATTTTGGTACAGACCTAGACTCCTAGCAAGTCGTCTATACACCTAAAAACTTACCTTAGAGTAAAGACCTATTATAATTTGTATTGCCATCTTTGTCACTTTAATACGATGACGTAATGATCTGAAGCCTATAATTGTGGTTGTACACTTTAAAAGTAGATTGTCCTACCAGTGTATACTTAAAGTAATCTTAACTTTAAGGATCTTCTTGTATCTTAGGCTAAATAACACCCAAAAGCAAAAGCACGCAAAGAAAGCATGAAAATTAACTGAAGTATCAATTGACAAATCGCACTTAAATAAGTGACAAAGACAGAATGACACTTAAAGGTGACTTTCGTCTAAGTGTCATTTCGGAATACTGTGTTAAGTATCATGCTGTCTTTATTTAATACTTCTTTAATTTAAGATTGCTTTAAGTTAACGGTTATATTATTAAGATTCATATTTAGGACGAGCCTTAAACTAGACATCCATATCTTTGAAGATGTTTCAATGTTCTCTTTTTAGTATCTTTAGGTAAAATCATTGTAGAAATTACATAAATCATAATTATGTTATCAGAAACGCTTGATACCTTGAAGACTTAAACTGTTGATCAATATTGTAAAGTTATCACTAAATATAAAAATTATCATGAAGTTTCCCAAATATGCATGCATGTCTGCATATACATGCGTAAATGATATGCTCCTTTTAAAGTCGGTTAAAACGTATCTGTGAAAGATTCAATTCATGAAAGCATCCTTTACAGAAAAAGCTATATTAGATGTTATACACCCTATTTCATAATACCTATTATAGCTCTGATATTCCAACGTTCACCTTAAAGTGACATTAGTGACATAGTTGTGGAAGAGAGACGCCACTCTAGAAAGTGTGTTGCTGTCACTCTTCCACAACTGACAGTCTTTAAGAGGTATCATTTGGCCCGAGTAAATAAATTGTTGAATATTTTTCATTGCACACTGATTTTGTGTAACCTTAAATTTTAGTATTAGATTAAGATCACATTAACTAAATCGAGATTACGGTTCTTGTAACTGCGGTTTTTTTAGTAATATTAGGTTAAATCTATAGACCACAGGAACGTGATGATATAGGTTAGACTAGGTGGCAGCATTGTTGATTTTGGGCAACGAAAATGGATTTTTACCATCGGTAAAAGACAAAACTAAGTGATTTTTTTGGAAATATCTACAATAAAATGTTTTTGTGTCTAGAAGATCTTTTTCAGACAGTCTTTTGAAAAAGTCTCGTTACTCGACTACGTTAGAAAGAGAGTAATAATTATAGTTTTATTTTGGAAGTCTCAGTCCTAAACTACGGTATTAATAGATATGTAATGTTTTGCATAAGAAAACTTACCAAAAGCAGAAAAGCTTTGGTAAGAGAAGTCCTTGTTTTTTTTTAGTCACATCGATGGTAAAAGTTTCCCAAAAAAGCCACAAGGGATAAACGGAACGGATTTATAATAAAAAATTAACGTATGAAATAGGTATACAAAAATCTTTACCAAAAATTTAGGAATTATGTGAAATGCGAAGTTAGGAGTTATTTGATGACGAAGATGTGTAAATTAGAAAAATTGTCTTAAAGTGCATATGGTAACGCACAGTTTTTTCATGTGACACTAGAATTAAGACTTTAATGCTGGTTCGTAAAAGTTCATAGCTGTTGGCAAATCAATTACAAGACAAATTCGACAAATTATTTCAATGAATAATCTACTTTATGCTTACAACTTTAAGGCATATTTTCGAATGATCAAGCAATCCCGATAACCATATTCTCACAATTATGGTCTTTAACTCTGTAGTCTGAAAGTCCATTTTCTAGTGTCATAAAAATCTATTAAACTGTGCTTTCCCATATGTTTTGGGCATAATAGATAAGAACTGTGAACGTGTGTTCGTGTAGGCTTTAAATATTGGCAAATGGTGAGGTATTACTTAGGAAAGTGGTATGTGGGCAAAGTGTGTGTCTTGAAGTATAGCTATTTCTATGTAGATATATCTAGAAATCGATTAAAGTGGAGGTAAATTCGTAGTTCTCTTAAAATAAAACGAAAATAGACCGACTTCAAAGGAATATCCGTATCTCAAAAACTACTGAACAGATTTTGATGAAACTTGTACTGTTTTCTAAGTTGAAAAGTATTCTAATCATAAATCGAAAAGATCATCTCGATATGACTAATACTTTCCGAGAACATTGCGGACAAACATAAAAACATACACGAAAACTACTAATCTCTTTGAAGTCGGTTAATGGTACTTTTATATTTTTCCTGTCTTCCAAAGCGACCGATAAAACATGCTATCAATTAATTTCTTTAGCTTTTTAAACTAAACTAATTACTGCAAACTTGTGCCTATTTTGCCCCACTAAGCTTCGCTCATACGAATGTGTTAATCTCGATCTAGTGTCCATGCACTTTAAAAGTAGATCCAATCTATGTAAATACGAAAATTGTTGATAATTACAATATAAATAATAATTTCTAGAATTTTGAGTAGCATTATAAAGCTGACACTGAGTACTGATGACAAAATAAATATTAAACTTATTTTTTGTATGGATTTTGGGTCTACTAAACTAATATTTGTAATTGTGGAAAAGGGATGCCGCTCTACGCCATGTATTGCGCTATCCTGCTTCAACAACTGTTAATAAACAACTTTAAGTGGTAGTTGTAGACCCACTTCCTTTTCAAGACCACGTGTTCTGATCTTTTACTGCAGTATTTTTTTATTATATTATTTATAGGTTATATTACAAAAAGTATAAAGAAAAATCATGAAAACCTAAGTTATTTTACGAAAAATGAAGAAAAGAATTATGTACAGTTATAATCTTACCTAAAAAAAGAAAAAAATCTTTAATGATTCGTTTTAACCATTACTTATTACTTAAACGAAAAATGTTTTTTTTTATTCTTTTTTGATACAAATCAGTGCTCGGTACATAAATAAAATATCGTAATAGTAAAGTATTCGATACTAAAAGTCGATGCTAGTCACTGATAGCTTAGCCCTAGTACTTATTACATGCGTACGACGCACACCTGTTTAGGCAGACTGTGTTATACGGACAGACTGGGCTTCTATTTAAAACAAGATATGAAAAAGATTTTAAACTGTATAAACAAATTAACATAAAAAAGGAAAAAAGTCGTCGAAATCAGTATTAAACATGGCTGACAATAGAAATGGAACTGTCAAATTACGTCTTCAAAATGGCGGCCAATCTGAGACAAGTTTCGACGATCTTCAGCGTATATAACAATCAATTAACACTGATTATGCTAGTAATCAAGAAATATAATGAAAATATGAAAATTTACGTAAATCAGTATTAAACACGGATGACAATAGTCAACAACCAACAAAAAATGCAACCGTCGAATTTCGTCCGAGAAAGTTCTTTCTTTCCGAATCCGAGACAAGTTTCGATATACCTAACAATCAATCTAAGATCATTGTGGTCCACTGTTGGACTTAAGCCTTCACCAAATTATGACGATACATCACTAGGTGAATGAGAATGACAGGCATTAGTGTAAATGTCAAATCCATACATTTGAACTTCTAACAACTTTATTCCGCTAAAGAGGCTGTTAGCAATCGGCAGAGGTCATACCAGCTGTCTACAGGTTGGTAAAAAATTATATTGTTACATCTTAAGTAGACAAATCTTATCACTACACATGGTAGAAAAGCTTTTGCTTACTCGCATAGACAGTAGACCAATAGTAATCTCACCATTTACACCTAATTATCGTGGATTTCTTTGACTCTACCATAAACTCAAGCTGGTTTGAGTATAGACAAGAGATTGCTACGAGTGACAGCGATAATGGAAAATAGTTAAATATGTATGCATGAAAGGCATATTTTTGTTCTGGATTTGAAAGCCACTTGGTAGTGGTAGGTGAAATGGAATAATTCGGCCCGCGTTGACGATTACATAAAAAGCTTTTTAAAGTTTGGATTGCTACAAACCCAAGCCCAGTCTGTCCTACTTCATAATTATTAAGAATCGCTATAAGACCTAGACGCAAATATTATATTAGAACAAAATTATATCTTTCTCAAAGAGAGTCACAGACAGGTTGAAAAAAAAATGCTTAAAAACCGTACTATTAAGGGATTTTTAAAGTTTTCAATTTTTAATTCTAGTTTAAAATATTCGATTTTTGAGATATCGTTGAGTTGGAGATTTTTATGTAAACGTTCAGTGAGGATTATGATGATAGATGAAGTACTTGATTCAAGATGGAGGTCGCTATAACTTAATTTATGGTCACATGATAACAGCTGACTAGTCTTTAACCTAAAGCATTACTTGATACTTGCGTGGCGCTACGATAGTGACATCATTAATGTCACCATTGTAACGCCACACTGTATAATTTCAACAGTCGCGGTTTGATAACTACCTATAGATCATAGGACAACCCAGCACGTCTTCAAGCAATATAAGAAATTTCATTAAAATTCGACCAATACTTTAATAAATCGATGACTACTCATGCTTATTGTAGATCGCCCGACTAGTTTCGGACCCAACCGGAGTCCTTAATCATGAGCTGACGCGGAGGGGTCACGAGTCGAACTTAACGAAAGTGATAAAAAAATCTTTGACCAAGTACGTCAACTATCCAAATTACAAATTTTCTTAGTATTTAATTAAATCTGAAATAACTTAAGGAATGTTAATTTCAACACTAAGTGTATTTATTCGAATAAATATTAATTATATCATATGAAAAAGGTATTAAGATTGATATAATTAGAAAATCACTTTTCGAATTTTAAGGGGTTTGTGCGCTGTTTTTGTATGTTCTTCCCGTATTTAAAATATAATATTTATTTGTTTTAATAGTTTTTAAGCCACGTTTTTTCAAAACATCAAATTCCAATTACATTTTCGTCCCATCATTTTATTCAAAATAACATCATTTACCTTCTATTCCAATCATAAATACATAATATAATATCAGTTCTATATTTTAAATAATAGCCATAAAACAAAAAAAAAAATAACAATATCACGATCATTTAAAAAAAGAACAGTCGCATACAAAAATGGCGCGCTCCCCACGTAGTGTTAAACGTTAATAAAAGTTATGCTCAAGCGAGCAAATTGTTCCCCGTAAGGGACCCACCTAGATGTAGGCGAAATGATATTAGCGTTTAAGAACGATTGTAAGTACATTTTGAAATGCAAAAATAAATTATTGCCGTCGATTTTGTGTTTTATTTGTCTTAATGACTGCAGGAATAGCCACTACGTGGTTGAGGTCACCATGGATATCTATATGATATCGGTCAAAATGCCAAACTCACTGTACGACTGTACGCGATGTGTCACAGGTTCTAAACCCGCGTAAAATAAGCATTTATGTGATCCAAAAATCTTTGTGAATGTTTGTGTAACCCCTGCGATACAAGGATTGTAGTCCATACTGTGTGAGTCGTTACCTAGATACATGAGCAATTCATGTGACTTACGCACCACGCTACAGCGCAAATACTTCAATTTTATTTCAAACCAGCTATTGCCCGCGACTTCGTGCTTACGAATGACAGGTAGAAGCTACCTATATGGTCCTGAAATAATAATAAAAATCAGAATAGTAATTATACATATTGTTTAAGGACAAAAATTTAAATTATTTATGTAAAGTTGACGTAATAGGAAAATCTGATCATAACACACTATATGACGATTTGTGAGTTATTAACCTACTAGAAATAATATTAAGCGGGATTTTCCGAAAGGGTTACCGTGGCCCCGGTACACGAAGGGCAAAGGAAGGAACATGGGTGGGTTATAGTCAGTAGAAGTCTGACATTGCCTTCCACTCAACCAAAAAGGGCGGGTGTGATGATAACCCATCCGAAAACAAAAGCTAATATTGTAGGTGAATATAAACTTAATAGAATTAAACAGAATAAAAAAATCTAAAAACCCACGTTTTTGTTGTCACTTCATTAAAATTTTATCAAACTCGGCCCAGCCGTTTTCTTAGTTGTAAATTGCATTGTCATCGGGTTTGAAGTTACCCTGAAATTTTCAGCCTGCTAGCTAATCGGGAAGTACCTCAAAATTGAGTTACAAAAATCCAACCGGACAAGCAAAACAAGAAAGGGAGTCTGATTCTGCAACCGTTCTCCGACAGTCGTTTCTCCTTTGGACTGTTCACCGACAGGACGTTTCGTTTTTGAGAGATTCGTCGATAGAACGTTTCACCTATGGTGTGTTTCGCCGACAGAATGGTTCGCATTTGTTAGTTTCGACGACAGGACTTTTCAACTATGGAATATTCGCCGTCAGATCGTTTTGTCTACGATTGTTTCGTCATGGCATTTTCACTATTAAACTGAAAAGCCACCAAAAAGCTACTAGCTGGCTACAAAGACATGAAGAAAGAAATTGTTTTAATGGAAAATCGCCTTTACTTTTAATGAATGGTATTTCTATATTACCTATACATATTCGTTTATTTTTTTATTGCAAACACTGGGGAAATAATAAAACAAAAGATTAATGAACGTTTCATTTATTTATATTATAAAGTGTGGATTAAATGGTTTATTAGCAGTTTTATTATAAGTAGTTAGGTATACCTAGGTTTAAATAATATAAAATTATTTAATTAGGTGACAAATATGTGCCCATCCATTTAAATATGATTTTAAGTCCATCTGATTCTTTTCAGATAAATGTGTTTCAATCCTTTTCCTGTAATAGTCTGTACCTCCACGCTTTCGCTTAGACATAGGTTCTGCGGATTTTATTCTTTCAATAATGATGACTGTATTCTTTTGCTCCTTTTTAAACTCTGAGATAGTTTTAAATATGTTCCACTTCTGTCGATTTAGTAGTGTATTCCATCTGTTATGCCACGATTCAAGGGCGTTCTGTGATAAAGGAACATATGATAATATACTATCATGTACTGACCACAGAGTAGGTGGAAATTGCGGTGGAAGTCGTTTCATTGTCATTATAGAGCTAACTGATTTTGTAATTCTCATTGATCCGTTGATATAATATTTTTCGAACCACGTTATCACATCAATTGCTTCGTCTGGTATAATTTCGTCTTTTATTATAGCAAAGGCTTCAATAATTTCACTTGGCTCTAGAAATGCCAGTGCACCGATATGCCGCATCTTATGAGCGAAATCTGCATCATTATTGTATTTCGTAGCTAGACCAGCTTTCTGTATATGTCGATATATACTCTGATTTAAGTGGAAAAAACACAGTTTATTTAAACAATTGGGAAATGTTTTTTGAATAGCTTTCATAGCAGAAAATTCAAAATCGGTGAGGATAATGTCCGGATCCAAATGGACATTCAATTTATTAAATCCCACGCATTTAACAATTTCTAAAAAAAATTGATAAGATTTTACTGACTTGTGAGAAAGCAAACCGTACACTAGGGGAACTATTTTATGCGTGGAGTGTGGTGCGCCAACCATTGCATGTACTGTATAGATCTGACGGAATGGACGCGGGCAACAAGCAAAGGTCCCGTCCATCATCCAAAACTTCGCTTCGTTCAGCAATTTCAGATTTTCCTTTGTGGAAAATACTAATACGCACTCATTATCATCAATGTAGTGCCCGATCAGAAATTGTTCACCACAGTCATTGCTCATTAATTCTTCGGGAATCACGACACTGTGAATATCCTTTGGAATCGGTGGAAGATTTTTATTTCTTTCTCTTTGAATAAGTTTCCTCATAGCATCTTTATTAGGCATATGGGGAGCACTGGTACTCGGTACCATTTGGATGCACCGCTGTATAATTTGTGCAGGTGAATCCATCGATTGATTAGCTTTATCTTTCAAATTAGCCTTTAACTTCATTTCAATACGTTTTTCAGGGTTGGGTAAGTGCATATGATCACGATTTTGGTACAGCACAATGTGTTGATTGTTGGTTGTAAGCAAAGAAGTAATAGATACATTACACCGAGTACTATCTTTTTTCGTACATCTCCAGTAGTAGTTATTATCACGCCTCCTATTTAAATGATACGAATATCCTTCATAAATTAACACATCTTTGCCACGTTTCGACTTCACAATTTCACTTTCATTCATTTTTAAACCGTTAATTAAGAAAAAACACAATCGTCAATGAGTTTGCAGAGCATACTGTAACCAATGAAGAGAAAAAAAACAGATAATCATGACTACCCACATTTTTGTCGCATAATTTTTATTATACTAAGCTAAGTATCAAGCGCCTATTACTATATTACTACAATGATACAAAAAGCAACTTCTTTCGAGAAACTTTTTGTGTACTATAGATGTAGTAAAATTGGCTTAAAAATGTGTACCCAGTTGTAATTAAATAATTTTATAATCTTTTGTTTTATTATTTCCCCAGTGTTTGCAATAAAAAAATAAACGAATATGTATAGGTAATATAGAAATACCATTCATTAAAAGTAAAGGCGATTTTCCATTAAAACAATTTCTTTCTTCATGTCTTTGTAGCCAGCTAGTAGCTTTTTGGTGGCTTTTCAGTTTAATAGTGAAAATGCCATGACGAAACAATCGTAGACAAAACGATCTGACGGCGAATATTCCATAGTTGAAAAGTCCTGTCGTCGAAACTAACAAATGCGAACCATTCTGTCGGCGAAACACACCATAGGTGAAACGTTCTATCGACGAATCTCTCAAAAACGAAACGTCCTGTCGGTGAACAGTCCAAAGGAGAAACGACTGTCGGAGAACGGTTGCAGAATCAGGGAGTCTAGTGCCTGGGCAAAATAGAGACTCGTAGAATTTATGAAACCTAGCACATGTATGCAATTATGCGTGCATGCATGCAATGTTGTCATAAAATCTTAAAAAAAATAGGTAAGGAAAAGCTAACATTAGCCGCTAAAAGGTTATATAAAAAAAACAACGTTTTGGTCTGCTTTGGAATCCAAATTCACACGAATCGTAACTCGATGATGATTTAGCGGAGCTATCTTCCAGTTAGAGCATCAAATCAGCTATAAGTCATGTTTTCATCAATCTGACTTGACTGTTTCGAAGCTTATTTAATTTGAGATAGGCACTACGTTCCTCGCCATCTATATCCGTCTCTTTCTTACCTACATAAGGTCTGAAAAGTTCCTCTCAATTGGGACTGACAGAAAGACAAAGAGACAGGTGAAACTAAATAAAACTTGTAAAATACCAAACGGTACTTGAATATACGAGTATATCATTTCAATAACAGGACAATTACAACAATATCATTTAAATAAACGCAATTTAATCAGTAGCCGTCAGTTTGCTAGCGTGACACAAACGAGTTTCAGTCACAATGTGTAAAAACAACAACAACACTAAATAGAAATGTGAAACTTATTAAATATATAAATGAACAGTGGAATTACAATTAGAAAATGAAAGTGATTAATCTTCTCGCCTTCATTTTACAATTATCCCAAAGCATTGGAAACACAGGTGAGTATTTACTTACTTAAAATAGTCACTGGTAACAATTTAACTTCTTCATTTACCAAGTATCACAGTTACATTATTAGATCATGAAAATAATTGAACTACGTGCCAAAAAACAGATGAACTAAATAATGATCTACTTACTTCTTAATAATATTTTGATTTTATTTCATTTGTTGAATGTTAAATTACTGAAAGTCTTCAACTTTTTGATTTCGCTCGCAATATTGTTAAGAATGTATGTGACTCATGAGACCACAGATTAAGAATTAATATAGACATGAACATAGGTATAAGTGCAATAATAAGATGACTAATAAAACTGTAACACTGATGACAATGTAGGTACGTATAGCCGAGTGGTTAACAACACACCACGTTGTGATCTACGAATGCTTGTGTTTTGTCTGGGTTTGTTGTGAATGTGTCCCGCGACACAAGTGTTAATTATTTACCTAATTAAAAGTCGCCTATCTTTTGAAGTAAGTAAGACAGTTTAAACTGTGAAAACGTGACACGGCGTGGATCAGCGAGGCTTTCACAAAGTACATAAAATAATTTATTGATGTAGACATAGAAAACAGGATTGATATAGGTATATTAATTACCTTTTTTTGGTCCACGAATCATACCCAAGGCAAAGAGGCGGAAGTTATCAATTGGTTAATTTTTTCCTCATAATTTATTGCCTTGGGCACGCATGTTGCATGTACACAAAAACCACCGAACGGATTTAGATGAAACTTAGTACACAGATAGTTTATAATCAGGATTAACACTTAGGACAGTTTTTATCTCAATTTTATGCCACTTGTTTAAACTTTAAGATTTTATTAGTGTTATTATTTATATTCCCGTGGGATCATTAATACCAATAATGGATCTAAAAGCTTAAACTTCAAAAACACTCAAAAATGCCACTCCTGATTGAAAGCACCAAGTTCACTGACCTAGCGTTCAAATTTATCCATTGTATATTTTTTTTAACAAGACGTTAAGAGTTTAAACAGGGCCTCGATTCTACTATTTACAATGCCCTATGAATGACCATTCATTTAATTTCAATCTAATTGCCACCAATTAGATGAAATTCGCACTATTCCTATTATTCTAAGCATTTTTATTTCACCACTAACTGTTGCCCGCGACTTCGTCTGCGTGGTTAGAAGATGTAAGACGACCTCCGTGGTCGAGTGGCGTACGCAACGGTTTCAAGGTGTCGCTAGCTCTGAGGTCCCGGGTTCGATCCCCGGTCGGGTCAATGTAAAAATTCACATTTCTACATTGTCTCGGGTCTGGGTGTTTGTGGTACCTTCGTTGTATCTGAATTCCATAACACAAGTGCTTTAGCAACTTACTTTGGGTTCAGAACAATGTATGTGATGTTGTCCGCATTCATTAAAAAAATAAAAAAAAAAGTTATGATTTATACATGCCCTATTTTTTTCACATTTTCCATTGTATCTTCGCTCCTATTAGTCGCAGCGTGATGATATATAGCCTTCCTCGACGAATGGTCTATTCAAAAATACCTGAGATTAGCGTGTTCAAACAAACAAACAAACTCTTCAGCTTTATATATTAGTATATATAGACATATAGATTTTAAATTCAGTATGTGACGGTACACTCAAGATCAACACAATGAAATTCCGACTATTGTGTTTCAAAGTTAATTCAACTGCTAATCAGTCGTCGCCGTTGTAAATAGCAGAATCGGGGCCCAGTTCGAATGTGAGTTGTAATAATGATTTTCGTTATGACAGATGGTGTGACAGACCTCGTCGAGTCCTGGCCGGTCTCCGAATGTTTCTGCCAACACAGCAATAACTTCTTAGACATGACTATAGTTGTAAATCATGCAAAAACTAATTTAGTTAATAATTACCGGGTATACGAGCTTGGTAAGTCTAATCCTACTGATATTATTTGACACGAAAGATTGTATGTATGGATGTTTTTTCTTCTTTCATCACAAACCGCCATCTAGTGTCAAACTAAGCAAAGCTTGTATTATGATTACTAGACAACTGATAAACGTATTTATATACATAACTAATTACATTATATTTTAGATAAATTAAAACTAGATGTGAAACAAAAAACGATAGTGCTCATCACACAAATATTCGTTAGAGTGGGAATCGAATCCACGACCTCTGTTACAACAGTCAGAGCTATTAACCACTAGACCAACATGGTGGTTAATAACGCTTTCACTGTCAGTTACTGCCTTCTAGCCCTAAACAAGTCAAAGTCTGTGCTGCAGTTAACAAAGAACTGATTTAAAAACACATGTATATTTAAAACACAACACCAATTCAATTTATTCCAACTCATTTTAATCAGGCAGACCGACATTGTTACTTACATTTTACTAAGATAATAATTGATGTTTTGTTTTGCAGTTACTAAAAAACACGATACGAATTGTGAGTATAATACCAAGATTAATTAAATAATAACTCAACTTATGTGCATTTAAAAATTAGATAATCTTATGATATAAATCAGTTTAGACCTTCAGACAGATTTGAAAAAAATATTGAGTACGTATTTTCATTCTATCACATCAATAAAAAGCAAGAAAAATAAGGCACTAAAGTACACTAATGCACTTGCTAGTAAAGAAGTGTACTGGTAAGTGACGTCACACGTGATTTTGAATCACTGTATTCCCTAATAGTTTTGTTTACGAGATAAAATAAAACGCAGTGTAAATATTTAACAAAGTGTTTAATATTTTTTGGAAATTTGTCTAAGTGTCTAAACAGTTTTTTTCATCAAATATTCTATTATTTTATTACTTTTAATTAATGATATGATATGATATTTATTGTGTAACTAGGACTAGATTACATGACAGAGTAGTTTTATGACAGTATAGGCAGGCACAGAGTTATTATTAATCTAGTTAATGGGTATTTATATGCCAGTCTAACCTTACTTCTCTCTACGCTCATAACATGCAAAATTAAAAGCTTTTAAACGCGATGTGTAGCATGCTTCTAGCTCTGACATAACCTTTATATTTTTTCAGCTCGGGATTTATTCTCGGGGCCTACTGACCGAGATAAAAATATAACTTACGAAACAAAATTGAAGCATATCAAGCGATTATTATTAAAGTTAGAATTAAAAAATCCCCAGTCGGGCTATCCGTCTAGTGCGACAGATATCACCATTTTTGAGAAAGGAACTCAATCCGATTGTCCAGGTACGTGCTTACTGAACTAGTTTAGAAGTCCTTTTGTTTTCAGGTCATGTAAAAGAGGAGCTCGTGGCTAAGCTATAACTGCATAGGTGCGTCGGTCACAGGTTAAGCTACGCTTGACGCGGTTGGTCCATAGATGGGTGACGATGTTTCTAATAAAGAGTTCCTCCGTGTTTCGGAAGGCACGTCAAATTGGGTCCCGGCTTTTATTATGACTATACTTTATAAAACTGATAATTATTTTCTTCGTAGAATGCACATTTCAAATAAAATAAATATATATTGGTGTCTTCAAATATCGAAGTAATCATTTGAATGTGGCGGTAATTAAGAAGAGGCCTTAAGTGATAAGAAGTATTGGTTAGAACCCAACTTATACAAACGCACACCTACAAATGTATTAAAGGAAACCACTCTTTATTTCAGGAGATAAAGATACTGAGAATAGATGTATTATTAATTTGGACCTGTCGTCAGCAATCGATCGTACGTATATCATAGAAATAAAAATTGTAAAACTTCGACACACTTGGCAATCAGAATATCATTATTGCAAAAAGATAAAACCAGTGCTGTTAGTGGTAGGACAACCTCCGTGGTCGAGCGGCGTACGCACCGGTTTCAAGATGTCGCTAGCTCTGGAGTACCGGGTTCGATCCCCGGTCGGGTCAATGTTAAAACATTTCTACATTGCCTCGGGTCTGGGCGTTTGTGGTAGCTTCGTTGTATCTGAATTCCATAATACAAGTGCTTAAGCAACTTACTTTGGGTGCGGAACAATGTATGTGATGTTGTCCACATTTTTTTAATAAATTTAAATTAACATATTTTAATACGCTTAGAATGTAGTTTTTGTCTTCCAAACAACTGTTTTACTTTATCCGCAGACCCTATGTCCTACCTTACTTACCCTACCTTAACCATTTATTATTATTTTCAGGTGTAAACACAAAAATGTCTGTAACAACTGGCAAACAAGGGCAATCACATAATTTTTACTGTCAATCTGCGGGAAAACAGCATAATTGGTGCTTAAGATACAAGACAGGTATTAGGTTAAGTGCGATTAGATTTAGAGGGTTCCATACCAATGGGCTAAAGAAAACAATTAAAAAAAAACATGCTGTCACTGCGCAACATGTTTTTTTTCGTTCATCAACTGTCGCTGAAAATCGTTTTTATTTTTGGCAACAGATGGTTGATTGTCGATAGACGAACAGACAACGCAACATTAGTAATAGCGATACATTTTTACCCTTTGCCTACGGACCTCTTATAAATATCTAGACACAGATTGTTAGGAAAAAAAATTGCTTCTGAACATTCAAATGAAAAACTTCCATATCAGAATCACAATAAGAATCAGAATATTTTTATTTGTAAAACAGGATATTTACATAAAGGTGTAAGGAATATAAAAAAAGATTTAATTAAATTACTTATTTACAGGTCAAAACCAACATGCATGTTTAAATAATATAACAATATTGCCGGTTAATTTCGTTACTGAATTAATATTGCAATTTGAAAGGTTTGACAACGGAATGATGGTGCAATGTTCTAACGATGAGAGCAATACTCTCGCGCTGAACACGACATTGTCGGTGACAAGTAAGTATACATTATGATATTGTTTGACACCTAGAAGGTACATAGAAGTTATGCCGTGACACAAAATATAATTATTTCCATGAAACATGGTTTAAAAAGGTGGTATATTAATGTGAGACATGTTTGGTTACAGTTAAAGCATACAAACTAGGAATAATTATTATATCGTATTAACATTATCTACAATGATCACAAATTTAAAAATGTATAAATCGTATCCTTAAATATTAACAATGCCATTCAGAAAATGGTCTTAAAGAACAACGCCATCTAGTTACAAATATGGAACTAAATTTTGACAGATAATATTAAAATTTCCTTTTGAAGACCTGATTACTATTTTTTTTCAGGTACTATAGAACGTATGCCTCTTATAAAGTACAATAGCTTAGAGGACACTCGGTTTGATTGTATGGAATACGAGAATACAGCGGGTTTGATAAAAGGTAATATATAAGTAATTAATCTAAAGAATCTTTACAAGGATTTTTTTATTCCTGCCCCGTTGTCGGTAATCATATATTGGAAGTTTATTACCGTCTTAAAATTTTTCATGCGTGTATATTGTGTGAAAATAGAATATTACGATGACACCGATTTGGTGCTAAAGCTGCTGCTTCAGCACCAAATCGATTGCTGGCGGCAGAAGCGTCGACATTCAACGCAAAATACTCCAACCAAAAAATGTTTGTGTCGTATTGGGGACGAATAGAAACGATCTAAAAACATTATAAAAAAATACATATAATTAAACTTTACATATTTATAAAATTGATTTTTTTACACTGGTGTATAAAATGTAGCTTGAAAATTTCATTTTTTTTATTACAATACCTATATCAGAATGCAAAAAAAATTATTAAATATGGTTTATAAAACTTCCAAAAAGACTTTTTCATCCCTGCCAAAGTCGGGAAACCAGGCCAGAAGTATTGCCGGCCTTTTGGGCAGTATATTATATTATATTGCATCTCTGTTAGAAATAGTGCCAAAGATTTTGTATTAAGTTTTTTTTTTTTTTTTTTAATTCATTTCATTTTCCGTTCAAGATATTTCTTGTTATCATCATCATCATCTCAGCCTATAGCTGTCCACTGCTGGACATAGGCCTCTGCATACGTTCTCCAGCGCGACCGGTTCATTGCCACCTGCACCCCACGAGACCCAGCGGCTTCCACCAGGTCGTCGGACCATCTGGCAGGTTGTTTTTACTTGCTACTTATAGCTAATACAAAACAATTTTCTTTCCAGAAGTCTACGTAGTCTTCGTCAGTCTATCGAATGTTATTGAGGAAAGTCCATCGCCGGTGACGAAGAGATTTGATGAGAGTGACAACGGTGGCATGCTGTGCTGTGTGTATTACACGAGGAGTGGAAATATTGTCACGAGACACGTCGCTAATAAAACAACGTTGGTGTTATATGACGACGGTACTGACACTTCCGTGACACGTAGGTAGTTTTGTGCAGTTTGATAGATGTTGCAAGTTTCACTGAAATCAATCCAGCGATATGAGGGTTGTTCTCTTGGAAGATGGGTAGGCCATTAGTGTGGGACGCCACTTGTGTCGATACTCTTGCGTCATCTCATCTTCCCGGCTCTTCCACAAACACACACACACACACACACACACACACACACACACGCACGCACGCACGCACGCACAAGCACACACACACACACACACACACACACACACACACACACACACACACACACACACACACACACAAACACACACATACTTTCGCTCGTTTTTTAAATATTTGTGTGATCAAATTTTGTCGAAATTTACATCTCATCTCACAAGTCATAACAACTCACCATTTCATGTTGCCTCGTACTGTCAACAACCTCCTCGTACAACTGCTAAAATACTGTTTGTTCTTCAGAAACGCTCAAACCTCTGGAGAGCAAAAGCCCAGCTCCAGGCGAAAACTTTACTCATCCTGACACACCAGGCCCAAATTTACACACATTAAAAACTCCAGTCAAACATTTAGTCATATTAAATGGCTCAGTTCAGAATGACTCCGCTGGTGTTCTGGGTGCAATGTTTTCTCAGCAGTTAAAGAATTTAACACGTCCAGGCGTTCGTGAAGCCGGTGAGTTTCAATTGAAAGAACTTACTGCTTTGAGTAATCTGGGCCTCAAGTCTGCTATTTACAATAATAATAAATAATAATAATAAATAAATGCGGACAAAATCACATGCATTGTTCTGAACCCAAAGTAAGTTGCTAAAGCACTTGTGTTATGGAATTCAGATACAACGAAGGTACCACAAACACCCAGACCCGAGACAATGTAAAAATGTGAATTTTTATATTGACCCGACCGGGGATCGAACCCGGGACCTCAGAGCTAGCGACACCTTGTAACCGGTGCCCACGCCACTCGACCACGGAGGTCGGCCACAATGGCCGATGGATGAGTGGAAAGTCGTTTTTTTTTAAAACGACTCCCGCAATAACTAAGGAGTTTCACAAACTTACAATTCTCGTGCACAAAGACACCCAGACTCAGGACAAGCATTCGTGGATCACACAAATGTTTGTCCTACGCGGGGATCGGACACGCGACACGGCGCGCTCAGTGGGTTTAGTGTGGTGACCTCAACCGTTCAGCTATCGCATGCACTATTCGTATTATTCTAAGCATTTTTCCAACTCAATAATTGGAAATTCAGTGCGGGGCGGAACATTCCCGGTTAATATAACAGTTCTAATTATTGTTTTGGCAGAATGCTAAAGAGAACTAATTCCACAGATGCCGAGTCTTACAACGGGACAAATTACAACATTTTGTACATAGCCGGCGGCATCGCATCAGTCGTAATATTAGCTATAGGTTTAATAGCCAAGAGATTCAAGTTTAAGAAAACCAACTCGCAACATCTCGAATTGGAGACTTATGCAACTGTAAGTTTTTTATCTATGTATTTTTTCCGTTTTGGATACCATGCTGTTTTCCTTTGCGTAGACTTATACATACACCAGCCTTAAATGGCTTTTGTCTTGTATTCGCCCTTAGTTTAATTACCTAATGATTTTAACACCTGACAATTCTAATAAAAAAAATGCTAATGTTTTGTGACGGCTCGTTGTTTTCTTCTTTAAAGTATTCATTACAGTTTGCTTATCGTAATAAAATAATCGTAGGTAAACTTAAATTATTTTACCTATTTTGGAAACAACTGTCAAAATTCAACAAACATTTTTTCTCTCTCTCTTTTAGAGTGCCTAGTAACCACAGCGCAGAGGCTTTGACTAACAATTTTTTGGTGGAGGTAATAATTGTTTCGAAGTCTGATATTAATATTTGTTATTTTTTTTGCAGACCGAGAGAGTACTTTATGCTGATTTAGATAATCTGAGAGAAAGTCCTAGTACAAAGTATGTTTCGAACGCAACACCCTATGCCACTATCATTGGCTCTTTACACCCTGCGGAGGACGGTAAAAAATAACGTTTATAGTCTATGGTCTGAGAGTCACGGACGTCTTTTGAACTCTTTTGTAAAATGTTTGAATAACGAAAATTGTTAGTCTATAACCCATTATTAAAAAAAATAAGTAAATGAAACGAATAAACGACTGATTTATTTTACTGCTATATTTCAACATACATACTATACACTTATATAAATAATTCTATAATCGTTTGTATTTTGTAATAGCTATTAAAATAATTTATTTAAATGAGAATTCTGTTTTCATTACTTACAATCTTTTATTTATTTGTAGACCAGGGTTGGTACAGTTGGTCAGATAATTTAGACCAGATTTGGCGATTCCAGATTACAATACTTAACTCCCGCTTAAAAGTCTGTTCATAGAACCATCCGAAACTACTTGACTACTCCGAAACTACTCGATTGTAATAGGCAGGGACCGGCCGGATACTCATTGAAAGGGTTTTTTAAGGGGTTTTTTTAAGCGCTTCAAGAAAAAACCAGGGACCGGACAACCCCACTTTAGAGTTAAGCCGTTTGACAGGGTAACCCGTACACGGGGTAACTCATATCGCAGTGTTACCTTTTGTTCGAGTTACAGCCTCGAAACCCAGCGAAATGGTTAACACCTTCATTATGGTAACCACGTGAAGGGGTTAACCCCTTCAATAACTTAACCCTTTGAAGTGGTTACCTTCACGAAAGGCTTTTATTCGTGTTACCCTGAATTACCCACTAAACTTGAGCTGCATACTTGCACCCTAGCGGCCCCTCATTGCTTTACTAAGACTACAGCTGATTTTCTTCTATCGCCGACGCGTCGCGCCTCTCGGACAAACTACCTACGCGCGAAACGTCATATAGGTAACTAGCTTTTGCCCGCGACTTCGTCCGCGTGGTTAGAAGATATAAGTTAGGAATTTTTGAACGAAAGCCCTCGAAGATTAATATTTTTCCCCGTATTTGCCACATTTTCCATTAAATCTTCGCTCCTATTAGTTGCAGCGTAATTTGATATACCTAGCCTAAAACCTTCCTCGATTATTGGTCTATTGAACACAAAATGAGATCAAATTTTTTAGATGAAATTATTTATAATAATTAAAAAAAAATCGAATACAAGTTTTTTTTCATTTTTTGCATTTTCTGAGAAGATTTGACGGGTGAATTTTCGATTGAAAATCAGAGTGTTTTTTTATATTAATTCAAAATAAGGTGAATAAAATAAATATTTTTAATCAAATAAATGACAGCGTATTTGGGACACAAAAAAGTAAGTTTTCACCAAATTTCGTTACAAAAATAAATTTTTGTAAAAGATAAAAATAAAAAACCACAATCTTGGTTTTTTAGATTTTTCACATAAATTTTGAGGTTATGTGAAAAAAATGTAAACACAAAAGTTTTCGATCTTTTTCTTTTAGAACTTTGCCATTTGACTTTTTTCGATACGAATTTTAGTTTTGCCGGAAATTGATAAAAACCGTTTTTTACTCTTCAAACGTCACTCCCACCCCCTTCCCGACCTCAGATCAGCCGTAAATTATTTTTCCTTTCATTTTTATAATATTCCCCTCCTTTTCTAATGGGTTTCATCCTACTATTTTTTAATTTGGTTTTAAAAATTATCGACCCTGGTCTACAAGTAGTATAGACACGAAAAATATATATCACAACGTTTGAAAAGTGCGACAAGCAAAATTAAACTGTAAGATCATATCCACAATGATTTTTATTCCATGTTTCAAGTCGCTCGGTAAATGCAACAATGGCGCCGCACGTGGTTAGACTATTTTCAAACTAATGTCTATGATAAAGAGTGCATATTGCATTGTCTTAGGTTGGAGTGGGTTACCCTGTTACAGTGTTACAGGGTAGTAAAGGGTAACCTGTTCGGAACAGGGTTCCAGTAATCCGTTCGAAGGTGTAACATATGTCATAGGGTTTTTTCTTGAAGCGCTTAAAAAAACCCCTTCAAAAACCCTTTCAATGAGTATCCGGCCGGTCCCTGGAAAAAACCCTATGACATATGTTACACCTTCGAACGGATTACTGAAACCCTGTTCCGAACAGGTTACCCTTTACTACCCTGTAACACTGTAACAGGGTAACCCACTCCAACCTAAGACAATGCAATATGCACTCTTTATCATAGACATTAGTTTGAAAATAGTATAACCACGAGCGCACGTGACATCTTACCGCCCAGCGGCGCCATTGTTGCATTTACCGAGCGACTTGTAAACATGGAATAAAAATAATTGTGGATATGATCTTACAGTTTAATTTGGCTTGTCGCACTTTTCAAACGTTGTGATATATATTTTTCGTGTCTATACTTGTAGACCAAGGTCGATAATTTTTAAAACCAAAAAAAAAAATAGTAGGATGAAACCCATTAGAAAAGGAGGGGAATATTATAAAAATGAAAGGAAAAATAATTTACGGGTGATCTGAGGTCGGGAAGGGGGTGGGAGTGACGTTTGAAGAGTAAAAAACGGTTTTTATCGATTTCCGGCAAAACTAAAATTCGTATCGAAAAAAGTCAAATGGCAAAGTTCTAAAAGAAAAAGATCTAAAACTTTTGTGTTTACATTTTTTTCACATAACCTCAAAATTTATGTGAAAAATCTAAAAAACCAAGATTGTGGTTTTTTATTTTTTATCTTTTACAAAAATTTATTTTTGTAACGAAATTTTGTGAAAACTTACTTTTTTGTGTCCCAAATACGCTGTAATTTATTTGATTAAAAATATTTATTTTCACCTTATTTTGAATTAATATAAAAAAACACTCTAATTTTCAATCGAAAATTCACCCGTCAAATCTTCTCAGAAAATGCAAAAAATGAAAAAAAACTTGTATTCGATTTTTTTTTTAAATTATTATAAATAATTTCATCTAAAAAATTTGATCTCATTTTGTGTTCAATAGACCAATAATCGAGGAAGGTTTTAGGCTAGGTATATAAAATTACGCTGCAACTAATAGGAGCGAAGATTTAATGGAAAATGTGGTAAATACGGGGAAAAATATTAATCTTCGAGGGCTTTCGTTCAAAAATTCCTAACTTATATCTTCTAACCACGCGGACGAAGTCGCGGGCAACAGCTAGTTACCTATATGACGTTTCGCGCGTAGGTAGTTTGTCCGAGAGGCGCGAGTCGCGGCGCGACGCGTCAGCGATAGAAGAAAATCAGCTGTAGTCTTAGTAAAGCAATGAGGGGCCGCTAGGGTGCAAGTATGCAGCTCAAGTTTAGTGGGTAATTCAGGGTAACACGAATAAAAGCCTTTCGTGAAGGTAACCACTTCAAAGGGTTAAGTTATTGAAGGGGTTAACCCCTTCACGTGGTTACCATAATGAAGGTGTTAACCATTTCGCTGGGTTTCGAGGATGTAACTCGAACAAAAGGTAACACTGCGATATGAGTTACCCCGTGTACGGGTTACCCTGTCAAACGGCTTAACTCTAAAGTGGGGTTGTCCGGTCCCTGGTAATAGGACATTATAAATAATAAATAAAAATATTATTTGTTAGTAAGAATATTTTTAAGCACAGTGGCGCTACTTTAAAAATAAATTCTAAATATTCTGTTTCCAAAGTGAAATATTTAACCGTCTAGAAATACAATAGGATGTTTCAATAAAAACAAAGAAATAACAAGAAATATTTTATTCACACTTTACTGAGCATGATAATTTAAGTATAATCAGTGGTTCATAAAACTGTTAATATTATTTCATAATTTATTTAAATAATACTGTTAAGATAAATACAGTGTTTTGACATTTCAAATAAGAAATTTAATTCAAATAAATACTGCTTAATAAAATTCATGTCCAACTAAGTTGAGATTTTAATGAAATAAATATCAATATTGGATAAATTTATTTTAAAGATCTCATTTCGAAAAAAATTGACACCTTAGCGTAAATACCTACTAGGCGACGTATTTACGTTAATACATCAAACCAGTGTAAGTACATTATTATATTTGTTCAATAAAATACATTTTAAGTTAATATTACAAATATTCAAGGTTTTACACAAAACGATCGCATTAGGTAAATTTATAAATAAGATGTTGTTTATCCAAACGTTTCAGCTTTTGAATTCCAAAAGATTGTCAAAATAAAAGAGCCGAAACAGCTCCCGTTATGTTTTTTTTTTTTTTTTTGACTGAAACCATTTTGAGTTTTAGTCAAACCAAAGTCTCTTCAAATCAAAACTTCATCGTCAATCGTCTATAACGAGTTTTAGTAAAACCTTGTCAATTTAAAAAAGTCTCGCTAAAATACAAAGCAGAGATGCGAAAAGTCAAATTTACATTTTATATTGCACTAAATTCATTTAAAACTAATTCTAAATTCGTTTCTAAGTACCTAGCCTATTAAGACCAGTATAAAATCTATGCCCCGATCACGACACACTCCGATGACAATGATTTTTATGATTAAAACCTTTTTTAAGTACATTTAAAAATAAATTTCATTTAAATTGTTTTTTTTTTGCCATCGGCTTACTAAGGTACATGTTTTACGCGCGTATAATATGGGGCATTAATGCTACGTTTTATATGTAAAACAATATTAAAGACAGTTTATATTTGAAACTTAGACTTACCACCTACACTTAAAGTGCGTGCAGTTTTCTGAGAGAGACAACGCTATACACGGTTTAGAGTGTCATCTCTTTCTCACAACTACACTATATTCACTTGAACATGTGGTGGTAGACCCGATCCATTTAATATTAAAACAATATTCTAAATTAAAAAATGAGATTTCCTTTTCAGTAAATACTGTCATATAGTTTATTTATAGCTATTATTTAATATATTTAAAATTGTTCATAAATTAAACATAGACTTATTAATAAAACTAATTCATGATCTAATCATAGTGTCACATAACTAGGCTTAAATAAATAAATTTCAGACTATAGAATACAGAAATAATACCCATAAAACTAATTTAAAACAACAACAAGGATTTATGAAACGATGAAGTTATGAAATACTTCTTGAATATCAACTTTGCTTTTTATTATAACCTATTTTTTCTAACCAGGCCTTCATTAATTAATAGATATCAATATAATTGTCTGGGCACTCGAGAATACTTAAAAAAAACTTTTTAATAAAGAAAAATTTACAGTAGGTAATTTCATTTTGTATTATGTACTAGCTGTTGTTGTGCTGCTGTTGTGTAGAAGGCGTTAAGCATGGATGTGGATGGATATAGGGGAAGAGGACGACCAAAGAAACGATGGATGGATTGTGTGAAAGACGATATGGCTGTAAAGAGTGTTTCTTGTGAGATGACGGCCGACAGGAAGGTATGGAAGAAGATGACATGTTGCGCCGACCCCAATTAAAATAATTGGGATAAGGGCAGGGGAATGATGATGATGAATGATGATTATGTACTAGCTGTTGGGCGTGTCTTCGTCTAGTGAGTCTGAGTAAAGTAAAGATTCTTTAATAACTGGATTTACCATTCAGGTATAATTAAGAGGTATATTACTAATTCTCAGTTATAACTCACTATAAAGCAAAACAGTTTCAAATGGAAAAAGATTGCGTAGAGTGATCTACAACTAAACAGTTTTACTTCGAGAGGTAATTAAGTAGTTATAGGCCCTTAATAAGTGTCCCTTTTCTATTCATTTGTTCAATGATCTAAGTTCATATTCAAGGAGTATTTCATTCAAGCCGTACACTATGTAAGCTGTCAAAATTAGGCATTTCACACAAGCGACGTACTCAAGGACAGTTGTAGAGTTAATAAGAGAGAGCGAAGGAGGAAACTTTTACACTAAATACTAATATTATCCTAATTTAAGTAAATAAGCCTTATTTTGCTTGGGTAATACAGCTATGTGTTAAAGTGTTGCTGTGTGGAAGAGAGACGTCGCTCTACGTGTAGTGCGCTGTCACCCTTACACAATTGTAATTGGCAAAGCATTGTCTTGAAAAGCTATGGTAGTGATGGTTTAAACATTTTTATGTGATGGTTTTATGTTGTAGTTCGGTCTCCGATATCAGACAAGTTGTATCTCTAATGAGTCCAACTACGCAAGCTTATATATCTATGAATCAATTACATAACATGTTATGAAAAAGAGCTTTCTAATTTTAGGATCATTTACTTTTATCTTGTCAAAAACTTTGTAATTTCTACATTATAAATATTAGTTTACGCAAAGCTAAATTTTCATTTTAGGCAATTTAAAAATTATTTCCCGCCACATTTTGACAGCTCACCTCAACCACAAACAACGCGATCAACCTTCACGGTTGATAGCAGAATGGGCATAGACTAAAAACGTACCGTTACATAGCTTCACTTTTGTTATTTTTCTGGGTCAACTTACTCAGCGTACTTAATTGTGGGAACGCAGTTTTATTCTGAACCGGGTTTAATCTCGAAGTCATGAAAATGAACGGTTCGTATAAAGATGGCCGATCCATGGCTGAGACTTCAAAATGGCGGATCTTTTCCCGCGCGCACCAATTTGACGCTTTCGAACACGTGTTTTCTAAACAGTTGACATCATCTGGACCCGTGCGGTTGCCGATAACTAGCATTACTACCTGTAATCCAAAAAAAAAAATCATCGATAACCTCCCATTCCACATAAAAACTCTTTCCTGCCCCGCGCTATCCGTTCCTTCCAAAAAAAACACACAAGCTCTGTACTCTGTTATTATTTTATCATATCTTTGGCAACCAGTCCTACTAAGGGGTATCATGTCGCTCCAGTAACTGGGTTGAGGAGGTCAGACAGGCAGTCTTAGCTGCATCCACAGGCTGACCCCAACATAGCTGGGAAAAGGATAGGATTACGATGATCCTAAGGATATCACAATATCTATGATTGAATATGGAAAAATATATCTATGTAAGTATATAGATGAACCCAGAAAACATTAGGTATTTTGAGCCGCAGTGTAAGAGAGGCGAGGTTTCGCTAGTACCTAAAGAGAATTTATTTTTCAACCTTGTTAATATTCCCTATAGAAGTTTTCGCGTGCCAAAGCGATATACATACTTACCAACATTTCGTGCCGGTCACGGCCACAGGGGAGCCATGAACTTTTCTGGCATAACATTTTAAAACTAATTATGCAATGGCATATATAAGTGTAGGTATATGTAAACTAGGGACGTTATACGGATATTACGATATTTTCGGTTCTGTTCGAATTCAGTTTCGGGTATATTATGAATACTTTTATATGTTACACAAGCTTATAAAAAAACCTTTTCGATAACTATTTGCTTGGGAATCAAAGTACGTAGATACTCAGAGAGTAATTTCAAACGAATTTAAACTCGATGGTGTTTTTAGTGGTGCTCTTCTTCACCTTTAAGCATCAGCATTGCTATTTCCGGATGGGAAATCATCAAACGACTCTTTCCGCTTTGGCTTGAGCGGAAAAGAGTGTCAAACTTCAACAGACAAAAAGACCGACTAAAGCCCACCCAACATGCATGGGATGCATTTTGGGTGGTTGTTTTAGTCGGTGTACTCAAACCCTTTGTGTACCGGAGCTACGGTAAACCCATCGGAAAATCCCGCTTCAAAGAGTTTCAGCATCTGATCAGCTTTTGACCTTCACACCATGTCATCTCATACGGAAACCGGGAAGTAGATCAACTTGCAAGATTGGACTATAGACCGACATGCAGATAGACAACGGGGCATATAAAACTAAATAAAAGCGTGTGAGATTAAGTCATAATATGACATAATCTTGTTAAATTGTAATTATTCTATTTTTAACTCCGCCAATATCCAGAATAAATAATATCGGTTCCGAAAAACATTACGGAAAATATTGTATAAGGTTACGGCTATCCATATTTTTCCCAGAGTATATAACCTGCATTCATTTAACACAATTATAATTTATCATGCTTATCGTGTCATTATAAAGGAATGCATGATTATCGTTAACACGCAAAATATTATTTTTTGTTATTATTATCAAATGATGCAACGGTTTACTCACACGTAGGTATGTATCTGGAGTGATGACTCGCGATTTCGGCTCGCGACCCGTTGCCGTGTCAGCTTATAATAAAGAACTTCGGTTGGGTCCGAAACTAGTCGGGCAATCCCGATAAATACTTGTCAGTATCATCGTCATCTAATTCTCCTATTTTTTTAACGACTCCCGCAGTAATGAATTTAATCCTTGTGTCCCGAGGGTTTTACAATATTCTCGTGAATTCGCAAGTCACATGCACAATGACACCCAGACTCTCAGACTCTCTGGACAAACGCTTATCCTATGCGGGGATCGGACCCGCGACACGACCGCGCACAGTGGGTTTGGCGTGGTGCGATTACACCTAAGTTAACCTTTTAAAAATAAATAAAAATGATATAATACCTCTTTCTTATCCTTATTCCTGTCGATGTCTTTCTTTAAATACATGAGCACATCCAGTGACTCCGGTCGTGTGGTGTCGTATACCATGACGAAGCCCTCAGCGAAGCCGAGGTAGTGACGCTGTAGCACCTGGTTGGCTGTCAACTGCATGGTCGGGGATTGAGGCGGGCCTGTCATAGATGAATAAATAGATACGAAAATCTTTGAGATGGTCTTTTTTTATTTGTGTGAGGGATATTTATAGACTTTTTTTCGACCATAATTATTGTGGCGGGCCTGTCATACATTTCATACAATATTTGCCGAAATCTTTAAGATGGTCTTTTTTATTTGTTTAAGGATTATGCCCGAACTATTTTTCGCCCATAGTGATCTTTTGGCTAATTGTGTTTTGTTTTTGTTAGTTGTTTTTTTAGGAATAAGTTGTTTCACTTTTTGAAAAAAAAAATGACAGTAATGGATATTCTTCATACACCTTTTATGATTTCCAGATTAAACAGCCCTAGTTAACAAAAATATTTTTTTTAAGTTCTTCAAGTGAACTTGATGACAGGAAAAAACTTCTTAAAACAATGACATTAATAAAAAAAACAAAGTCAGGTCATATTTACACAAAATATTATGGCTGAAATCTGAATTGCAACATCTAATGTCAAAAAGAATCCTGTTCTATTCGTCCGCATTTAAAAAAAAAAAAAAATATAAATCAACTGAAAACAGGTTTATTAGGAATAAATTGTTATTTTTGCTACTGACAAGATTCCTCCTAAATTATTATAAATCTTTTACATTGAGTGAATCCTATGAGGCCAGTGCTAGTCAACCAACTTTATTAAGTAAACCAGTCTCCAGATAAATATGTAAAAATATTAATTAAACATTAGATATTACAAAACAGTAGAGTTATACCACTCAAGTGCAGATTTTTGCTGTGCTTGGCTTGTGTGATGTTAAAAGAAATAAAAGCTTAAAAAAATATAATTGTGTCCTTATTTACAATATTTATGTGCAAAACTGCATAATTCATAAGATGTGTTCTCTGTGGTACATATAATTTTTAAAAAGATGATTAGTTTAATTGTGATCCAATTCACAACTACTAGAAAATAAGGTAATAGGCTAATTTATATATCTTTAAACAGAAGTTACATAGTCCTTGAATATTCAAACATATAATTTGGTTAAGTTAGAACATACATAAAAACTTGAAACTGATTTAAAATTTAATTTCTGTAATAAGACATTAACAAATCATATTTTTAAATTAAGAAACAGGGGGATTTTTTAACTTCCTGCATATAAAAAAATAGAACACAAGTTTTTAGGCACAGACAAGCTTCATAATGCCAAAGCAGTTCTTACCAGCCTGTACAAGCACTTAAGCAGTAACAAATCAAATTTAACTAAACCTTTAAACTCGCCTGTAAGCGGGGGCTCCAATCCCGCTGTATCGTAAAAACAGACTCTCTCTTTCGTACCCCGATCAGTTTCAATATTTGCCACATAAATGTCCTCAATAGTCGGGTAAAATGATGACTTATAGCTCACATTTCCATATATGAGTTGTTCTAATACGGCGGTTTTACCCACGCCTTTCATCCCACATACAACTACTTTGCTAGTTTTCCCCATTCTTCTTTTTATTTTAAATTATTTCACTTTCGAAACATAATGACGGATGGTGTTGTTCCCCTGCAAATAATTTACACTGGTGATTAACTATGCTAGTCAATAGTCAACTGTATTAGTCAAATAAAATAGATTATTTTCAGCTTAATTAATATAAAGGAATTATTCATTAGCCGTACATTTAAATACTCGTAAGTTAGTTTCACTTTATCGAGGACGTCTACTTGTTGTTATCCCACTATTATGACAACTGTGACAATATTGACAGAAAACGTAAATGTAATTTGCGTTCCGTTTCATACTTTTACTTTAAAAGATCCACTGTTCAACATGAAATTCAGTAAACTACTTACTTAAGACACGATTATTTGATATTTAGACATTAAGTTATTATGTTACTGACCAATTTTTATTATACGTAAGCATAACGCTTATCGAAAATCGTCGTATTTAAAGCTTTATCTGTTCTGATTATCTTATCGTTTCATCAAAAAATAATCGGCCTCGCATCAATCATATTATTAAACTTACAAAAAAAAATTCATAGCAAAGCGGAGTATTTTGTTGTTCCGCGTTTGAGTCAAAATCAAAAAGCAAAAAATGCGAAGGCGTTAAAAGTTTTGACACTTTCGCAGTTGCCTTTGTCTGTTGTCATCACAACTCACAAGTTGTCATTTAGTTTGACAGCATGGCGGCCACGGTTTCAGATTCGGAGATAACAAAAAGCGACAAATTTTCTATTTTATTACCAACCTACAATGAAAGAGAGAACTTACCTATTATGATATGGCTTATCATTAAGTATCTGGATAACAGGTAAGTGCCCGGGCATGTTTTACTTAAGTACTTTGTAAACAAAAAATATTTCGTCATTGCTTCATGTTTTCGCGTTTTCTTGCAGTGGATATGATTACGAAGTGATTATAATCGATGATGGAAGTCCGGACGGGACTCTGGATGTGGCCAAACAACTGCAAAAGCTCTACGGTTCCAATAAGATAGTACTTCGACCGAGAGAAAAGAAACTAGGATTAGGTACGGCGTACATACATGGGATGAAACATGCTACCGGCAACTTCATTATTATCATGGACTCTGATTTAAGTCACCATGTAAGTACTAAAATGTTATACTATACTAGCTGCTGCCCGCGATTTCGTCCCCATGGGTAGAAGATATAAGTTATGATTTATACCTGCCCTGTTTTTTTCACATTTTCCATTGTATCTTCGCTTTCCTATTAGTCGCAGCGTGATGGTTTATAGCCTAAAGCCTCCCTCGATGAATGGTCTATTCAACACAAAAAGAATTTTTCAATTTGACCAATAGTTCCTGAGATTAGCGCGTTCAAACAAACAAACTCTTTAGCTTTATATATTAGTATAGATTCAAGAACATTAATACTTCTATTGCAAAATCATTGCTTTTAGTGTATTTGCCAAACTGATAGATGTCTTTTGTTGTCCTTTAGTCACTGACTCAGTATAATTAAATTATACAATAAGTACTCAGCACCAAGTTCTGTTAACACAGTCAGATTTTCATAACAGAGACACAGCTAATTTTATCAGTGCTGTTGTGTTAGCATATTCCTAGTTACATTTCACTAAAAATACAACCTTTTACTAATTTACATCTGTTGCTGACTGTATATGACAATATAAATTCTAAAAAAATATTTGTTTAAATGAATTACTTAGAAATTCAAAGAAAACAATATGAAAGTAAAGATTCCACTGATATGAAACATATTCAAATATATTGTACATTGCAGAGCTTATTCCCAGTTTTATTTTAACCAAAAAGTTTTAACTCAACAATGTAATAAAAACTCTTTGTTACATTTTTCAGCCAAAGTTCATACCACAATTTATAGAATTACAACGGGAACATGACTATGATGTGGTATCTGGGACTCGGTACAAGGATGGTGGCGGTGTCTACGGTTGGGACTTCAAGAGGAAGTTGATTTCACGAGGAGCTAATTTCGTCACTCAGACACTGTTGAGACCTGGTGCTTCAGATCTTACAGGATCTTTTAGGTGTGTATATATTTTTCCAATCTTCTTATGGCTTGAGTATATTCTTTCCGTGTTGTGTAACAACTATAGTGTGTAAGATTAGATACATATCTTAATGGTTGAAATGGTACTGAAAAATCTAAATCTTCGACAATATTTTTTGTGGAAACTGATAATAAATACTGCTATTCTGCCAACCAAAAGTCTTATCCAAGTATATTTAATTATTTCATGTAGGTGGTTCAGATGGGAACTTGTTTTCAATATAACTCAGAAGATTGGAGATTAGAAGCCATGTCCAACAAAATGGGACTAAGAGAAAAACTGGGAAAGAAAATAAGAAGTCAAATTACAAGATTGAAATATTTTGTGTTTTATTTTACAGATTATACAAGAAAGATGTCCTTCAGAAGTTGATTGACAGTTGTGTCTCCAAAGGCTATGTTTTCCAAATGGAAATGATTATAAGGTATTTATTTGATAAATTCTTAACATAAAATGAGAGTAGTAAGTTTATTAATATGCTAATAATTTTTATCTCGCCTTACTGTTTAGTTAACTGATTTCTGTTAAGTGGAAGTCACCATGCCAAACCCACTGTACTCGACATGTCGCGGGTTCGAACCCCGCGTAGGCATTTCTGTAATCCGCAAATGTTTTTTCTGAGTTTGGGTGTCTTTGTGTGACTTGAATATTCGCGAAAACCCCGCGAGCCAAAGATTAAATTCGTTAGTACAGGAGTCGATTTAAAAAAAAGATTTTTCAAACGCCGCGATCAAACTAACCATATAGTTAGCAAGCGTCACGTAGTTTCTTTCGTTTCTTAAAAGGAGGTCTGCACATAGGAAATCTGTAAAAGTTTGATGATTAATGAATAAACAATACAGGTTCACACCTAACTGACTATGCTTAGCATATTTTGTCCCTGACACTTTTAGGAACTATAAAAATACTAATTTATATTCTTTCAGGGCAAGACAGCTCGACTACACAATAGGAGAAGTGCCAATAACGTTTGTAGACAGAGTGTACGGAGAGTCGAAACTCGGAGGATCAGAGATCATACAATTTGCTAAAGCATTGCTGTACTTATTTGCTACCACTTAACATGTAATTAATACTTTCAACATTGTCTTGAAATCATACATTCTGCGATTGTCGGCTACGGTCACCGGTGCCCGACAGGTATTCGGTAATATTTCCGTCGGTCACAGGTGACCGACGCAGTTCTAAGATGGCTTTTTTAAAACTTGAACTCAAACTACGACAATGCCATTGGTTTTCGTATTTGTATATAGGATAAAGAATATTGTATTTTATATGTAAATTATGAACAATTTCTATACGATATTTAGTAAATTTTCCATGATAAACTTAGATTTCAAAAGCCAACTGAACTCCATAACGTTAAAAAATAATCAGTCATTGTTTTACAACTTCGATGTTACAACCTTAAAACTCACTTTAGTACATTTTCATATACCCTTTAAAAGGTACAATAATATAATTGATATATAATTGTAACATACTGATTTTATTTGTTAATTTAAGTTCATGAATTAAATAGAGAATACATTTTTATTTTAAATATTTATAATGGTTTTTATTACTCCGGGGTTCTGGGGAACGCTATTTAAAGGTGTTAGAACAACAAAGAAAAGTATGAAACAATGGTGGTTTAAAGTTTGCTCAGGTGTTGTTAATAAGGTGCAAAAATATATAAACATGAATTTAATTAAACACCACTTATTTTATTACCTACGTTGGTGCGTTAATTGCCTACATTTTGTAAGCTAAGCAGCCATGTTGTTTTTATTATTGACAATATTCGTTCTTATTTCAAATGTGGCCGCCAAACTTGCATACATACCGGACCCTTTTGAAAATAGGTTCCGTTTGAACGATCTCATTCAGCCAATATTTAATTTTAAGTTGAACTATTTTAGTGGTGATCCTTTGTGGGTCATAGAATTAAGTAGTGATAATTTTATTCAGCCCAAACTTAGACTCGGAAATTCGGCAGAAATGGACGAGTTTTACAAATACATCGCACCATTGATTTCAGCGTAAGTACCTAATTTTGTTTTGATATTATAATTTATCTACATTGCTACATAAATTGAAACAAACGTAAATCCTCGATTTAATACACCTAGCTCATCAATACTTATGTTGATACTGTTGATAGGTACTCGACGATGTTGGTTTTGCAACAATGACATCTTTAATCCTTTCAAAAGAAACTTCATCTGTGGATTTTAAGTTTTTAATCTAATAGGTACTACTAACCCACCTATTTCAACTGAGATTTCAACCCTTCGATAGCTCAGTTGGTAGAGCGGTGGACTGTAGCTGGTATAAAATTGTCATCCATAGGTCGCTGGTTCAAATCCGGCTCGAAGGAATTCTTTTTGCATTTGATATTAATAATCAAAACAAAATAGTTAATCTCTATTGATAAACTAGATGTACCGCAATTTAATTATGAACAGATAACCTGCGGTCATATATTTACCGAAATAAGTGGTTGTTTACATCATTAATCCGTTATGAAAGAAAAACCAGTTATATAATTTGAGAAATAACTCTCTACACAGCTTTTTATAGTTTTAAGAAAGGTTACAGATATTAGTTTTAGTTAAACAGATTTACACAATGTCCTTGTATATATACAGCCTAAGAAAACAGGCACAATATTTCCGTTGATAACCTACTAATGAACTTTTTACAGCGCCCAACGAAGACAGTTGTCTAATCCTAACAGAAGCCCGACGCAACAAACTCCAAACCCAGCAAAACCTAGTGATGCTGAAAAACAAGAAACAATTCACGATATAAAAAAAGATTTCTTGGGACTTGTAAATAAGTTTATGTAAGTATACCTACGTAAAGATTAAGGCAAATAAATAGGTTTTTTTATAAGAATAACGCTAACGAACAACTAGGTACGCAATGTTTAAATAAACATCTAATTTTGAACTCTATAAGAGCGGGAGCTAGTTGACATAACTTTTTTTTATTTTGGTTAAGAAATTAATGACTTCGACCCACAGGGTGTTGTTGTGTTGGACTCGGAGCTGAATTAAAAATTGTGGCTTATACGGTAAGAGAGATTCTTTACAGGTACCTACAGAAGTGAGTTTAAATTAAAGAATAAAAAAAGAGAGGAAGCCCCAGAAAGTTTAAATTCCCGCAAATTTATTATTCTTGTGTATAAAATTATTAAATCTTGTGTATAGTTTGCAACCATTAAATAAATAACCCTAGTCTTCAGTTGAATGTTGTATTTACTTTCAGATTATCAACAAATGTTGTACCAGATGCGTATCTAATGGACGACACCTACCATACTGACCCGACTGTAGCGGTAAATATAACATTTAACATTAATATTGGTTACATTGTGACCCGATTTGAATCTAGAACCTCCTATTTATTCTACTGTTAACCACTTCTTAAAGAATTTCGCCGTTAAAAAAGAGATACGCCTTGATTCCGTAACAACTATTGTCTTTACATATATTATGTGATGGTAGGTCCCAGGATTGTCTAAAATGTAGTACCCTACCGATTCATACATCATTTTTTTTTTCAGTTATATTTCAAAGGACCATACACTTCGTTAAAGGTTAGAGCAGGAAGAAAGCAGTGGAACTACTTTATAGAGCAAGGACCAAAGTTTGACGATTGGTTTTACGAAAATCACGACACAGCGGATAGTCCTATTTCAGTTCCCGGATCCGTCGAAATAAACCTATTTAGCACAGTCTTGAAGTATTTAAAATTAATGTTTCGTTTTCATCTTAATCATCAAGCATAGTTTGATTTAGTTTTATTTAATAAATGTGTATCTTTATCTATCTTATGTTTTCTTTAACTATTATACCTACAAAGACGTTTTCAATTTAAAGTAATTGATGCAAAACGTAAACTGACACACAGTGAATTGACAACGCAGTATTCAGCCACACATTGAGAGAATTTCCCAAGCCAATTTTACATAAAATATAAAAGTAATACGGTATTTATATAATTATATTTCAGACTAAAATATAAGAACACATTGCTCAAAACACCTGTTTAAAAAAAAAACTGCAATCGGTCTTCATTCAACATCACTCAATAGTTCAGATCGTTCTTCAGTTCACTGATGAATCACGTTGACGTTTCATCAAATCATTCCCTGATTGTTTTTTGTGAATGTGCAGTTGCATTGTTTTTAATCGAATTACCAAGTTTTTTTCCTGAAACCGATGAAGTAATATTAATAAAATGTCGTTCGGCAGTTTCGAGAACGTCGGATCGTTCATACGCGATTGTGGTAACAAGAAATTGAAATATGACGAAGCTTGTTTACAAGTTATTACTGACCGACCGATCAGTTTTTGGAGTCAATATGAAGAATGTGAGGGCTGTATTTTACTGCAAAGGGCTAATATAACGAGTTCACACAACTTCGTGATTGATACAATAAGTCCTTTGCGCTACACGGTGAAAAAAGACGACAATGCAGAGATCTGCAGTGGTCAGTATGAAAATATTATTGTTACTCATCTTTGTCTTTGTTGCAAAAATAAACACGCGTCGATACGTAAGGAATAGTATTTATAGAGGAAAGATAAGAGTATTTAATTATCCTTAAGATATGATTTCAAAAGTTTTTTGTCTTGCATTGTATTTGTTTTGATAAATGAGTCATGATACTTAGCTGCCCATTTCTGGTTATTTGTGAAAGTTTCAGTAAAAGTAGTTTGTATTTATTAATGATTTGGTTCAATGGTTCATTCAATGATCTTGTTTCATTTTAAAACAATGTTTCAGTCATTGGCTGTTTAATTAATTCCATTGCATGCAACCCTATTAACAACTGAAATAAAACCTTCATACCTACGCTCAGTAAAAAAAATATAGAGTTATTATTTTAAACAGACTGATCTCCTAAACCATTATATCATTTTCCTGGTTATCCATATAAAAATTTACGTGCCTTGTCAAGCAAGCAATAATACAGATCAAATACAGTATTTCTAACAAATAGTAATAGATACAACCAAAAAGAATTGATAAACGATTTAAAACTCCACAACACAGAAACCTTAACAATGTCTATTATATGGATTAATACTAATATTACAGACTATCTATTGTCCTAATTTAACACTTATTTGTCAGGTGTTTATCAGTTGACAGTATTTTAATAATTTTCTTTGACATAATGTTGCTACTTGCTTATAAAAAAATATAATTGAAATGGGCACCAGAATCTTTATTCCCATAAAACAGGGGGGAATAGAAAATATTATTTTTAAGGGGTTTAAGGGGTTTATGAACAGCTTGAGAATTTTCTAATAATCTTTTAATTTGTTTTGTTAAACAGCCATTTTAATAACAACTCTGTTTCTATTCACCCCAAAAATACCTCTGTTTGTCCCCTTTTACTGTTATACTTGTTTTGTTTAGTTACAAAGAAAAAAAGGACAAATTGAGTACCCTCCTTTTTTAGAAATCGTTTAAAAAAGTTAAATCATCTTATAATACAAAATCTAAATTATGGTGTGTTTGTTTATCTTTTTTCTGAAGTATCTTTATCTTTCTTCTATCTATCGTTATCTTCTTTTATCTTTTTTTGAAGTATCTGGAAATTGGAAAGAGTGCCCTAAATATGATATGATTTATCAATCAATTTGCCATTTCCAAAGTAATATTGTTTACCTTTTATGTTATTAAACTTTAAAGGGTGATAAGATATAATTTAATTATGATTGAGTTATTGAGAAAATTTGTTACATAAAAGAATAATTTGTGAATGGTAGAATCATTTTTATATACAATACATAACAGCATATTATTCTTACTTTTTTTTCTTTTTCATGCACAAAAGTAGTATTTAAAACTTCAATGGTGTTTACTATAATCCTCCATAGCACATTAATAGTCTGAGCCTTGTCTAAAGTCTCATACAAGATGTTTAACAATGGGATACTTATGAATTTATTATTGCAGTCTACTAGAATGACCGTCAATCCAAAGGCCAATGTACAAGTTCCCATACACAGCAATATCTTTTCTTGTTCATGTGCCTATGACAAAGTGATTAAGTATCACTAAATAGAGCAAAGGAAACGTGAGTTGAAACCGGCACAGCTATGCAAGCTGTCTCAAGTATGTATTAAGGCATGTCAAAGGCCTACATGCCATGTAAAACTTTAGACACAGGTTGTAGGTACATCAATCATACAAAAAGCAACTGTGAAGGGTAGGTGAAACTGGGTGCTGCCCAATGTAATCTGACCTTAAGAAAGAGCTACTTAGTTGCCTAATTTAATTATTTACCGGCCGAACGATCGGTAGCTTCAATAGGAGTTTGACCGACAGACTGACAGATTTTAATATTGTCGATGTAAATTGTTTGATGTTCAAAAGTGCCATATAATATGACTTTAATTTGAATTAATGACTAGATTTTGATTTTTAACTCAATTTTCTAATATAACTAGTTCTAAATATGTCATTAAGGTAATCCAATCGTACGACATAACCTCTTTATCTCTTAGTCATGTGATTCATACATTTTGTTGACTATGTAAATATGCGTTTGAATAATTATAGCTTTGTCTGTATATAGAGTTGCTATTTATACTGCCAAGTACAATTCATACAAAGTATGTATTGCTGTTGAACCAAAATGCAAGTCAACAAATTGTCTTTGTTTTTCAAGAATTGTTCTGTTTAATTCTTCTATCTAGCCGTTTCACAATGTATCTGATCTTAGGTCTAAGGAGCTCGTGGCTAAGCTACAACTGCACAAGTTGGTCGATCACAGTTAAAGCTACGCATGATACGGTAGGGTAGGTGCATAGGTGACCATCTATCTCATCGAGTTCTTGCGCGTTTTCGAAGGCACCTTCCATTGTGGGTACCGGCTGTTGTTTAATAATCTTTGACAATCGTTACGGGAAGTTAGAAGCTAGAAAGTGTGAAAGCCAATACTTAGGGTATCATATTGCCCAGGCAAAACTAGGTAACTGGGTGAAGGAGGTCAGATATAAAGTCGCTCAACTGGATTCTGTTAGACTGGAAGCCGACTTCAGCATAGTTGGGAAAAGGCTGGGATAATGACGACTAACCGATTTCTGGTGGCTTAGCCAATATCATAATTAAAATTATCATCTCAGCATAAAAATATTAAAATTGAAGAGCAAATAATAAAGTAATCATATTTAGTGGGCAGTGTTAATGTACCTACATAATGAATGCCAGTGTAATATTACGTGTATCAGTTTTAAGCCTACGCCGCGTAACTGGTTTCGCTACATTATATCACTGTACTTGCTTTCGAATGCATAATCGTTTACGGTGTGCTGAATATTTGGCTGGCTGGGTAAACGTATGGGTGGAGCAAGTTAGACTGTGGATGAGTAATAATCTGTAATCCTTACTAATATTATAAGTGCGAAAGTATGTCTGTCAGTCTTTCTGTCTGTCAGGCTAACACTAACTTCAAACTTCAAATATTTATTACGATCATGAGAAGATACAGATGTTATAAAACTTAAAGGTACATACATGATACCCTGTTAAGGCGCAGCAATACAATTATAGTAGTTTATAGAATTACTTAAAATTACTTACTTAATCTTACACACTATTTTTAGGGTTCCGTACCTCAAAAGTAAAAAACGGAACCCTTATAGGATCACTTTGTTGTCCGTCTGTCCGTCCGTCCGTCTGTCCGTCCGTCCGTCCGTCTGTCAAGACCCTTTTTCTCGGGAACGCGTGGAGGTATGAAGCTGAAATTTATATCAATTACTCAGGTCTACTGTCCCTTGAAGCTGTGAAAAAATCAAACTTCTAAGCCAACGCAGTCAAAAGATACAGCCGTTTATGCCGCAAATTTTCGACACTTGCAAGGGAATCAAAACCTACAGGGTGCTTCCCGTGAACTCAGAATCTTGAAATTTGGTACGAAGCAACGTCTTATAGCATAGATAAAGGAAAAATTACGAAAACCATAAATTTTTAGTTACATTTCAAAATATATATTTATATGACTCGATTGTCGTAATGAACGAACTTTGTAAACCTCGCAGGTTTGTACGGAACCCTCGGTGCGCGAGTCCGACTCGCACTTGGCCGGTTTTTATTTATCTTATATATATTATATACATCACACACTTATACATATACTATATACTTATACTACTAAACCGATTGAAATGAAATTTAATACACAGACAGTCTAGAGATGATTTATTTTGGCAGATGATGTTTGCTGTTGTCTCTATAACAACCAGTGGCGTGCACAGAGATTTTAGTCAGGGTAGGCAAAAAGAAACGGCCAAGTGCGATTCTGATTCGCGACTCTCACAGTTGGTACAAAATGTATAAAGGTTACCCATCAAATTCACGACCGTAACAAATGATGCTTAACCTCGATTTCTCGGTGATCTATGAAACTGTTTACTCTCTAAATAACTATCAACGTTCATGCCTACAGCCGAAAGACAGACGGACAGAAGGCCAGCGGGATTTAAAATGTTGTGCGGTAAACTTTGTAGTTACCTACCTAGTGTACCTAGCCAATGTATTTGAATATTAAACTTTTACAGCTATCTTTTCGTCAGATCATTTATCATTGAATCGCAGGTAGTCAATAACGTATACATTTCTTTAAACTTTTTTCTATTGACAACATACCTATCGTAATATTGTAACCACGTACGTAAACACGAAAATTACCTTTCGTTGAAGTAGGCACCAAGCGGGAATCTTACCAATAATCGTGTCAAAGGTACTAAATAGATATATTTCTGTTTTTTTTTGTAAATAAGTTTAGATAAGTGAAGTAAATCTAAGTATAGTTTAAAATAAATGGATAGGGAAACAGAACAAGCGATTCCTCTGTAGGTATCTACGAGCAACTCGTTAGATTTAAATCATTATGTTTTCTACGTATTGTTTTGAACGATTGACTCACCTTCCTTAATTTATTAGATGTCTTGCGTAGTTTTATCTATTTCAAACACTTGTTTTTATCACAGAAAAATAGTTTTAAAATCGCACTTTTTGTGTTATGAGCACACGCCGTTTGAAAGTTCACATATCGACTTATATCAAATAACTTAAAAACCAACGACCCAGAAAACGAATTATGACAAATGAAAACAAAAATACATCGAAAAATATTGCGGCTCACTTTACGATAATCACTGTCAAAACATAACCGCTCATGTCATCCGCTGTCTTTGTCGTGCAAAGGCAGTGTCTATTTTATCACACACACTAACAAAACGCAGACTATTTTGACATTGTGTGACAAATATGTATAGGAAAATAGACATAGACACATTGTCATACGAGTCTGTCACACGCACACATGCTTAAAGTACCTACGTCACTGAGACATCGAGTTGAAGTGTCTTTCCAGCGGGAAAACGGTGCCAGCGGTGGCGCACTTCGGCAAAAAAGTGTACTAATTTTGAAATATTGATAATCCTCCCTTGAACATAATCTATGTTACAACGTGTAATAGATAGATGGCGCTGATACGTGTTTTACGAATATTGTTTATTTTATGGATAGTAATTATGTACCTATAATATCTGAATTTCTCAGGGTAGGCAGTGTCTTTTTGTCTCTATGCACTGCACGCCACTGATAACAACACAAGATCAAGATTAAGATTGAATTGAAATGGTTGTTTCGATCATTATATTACCCTAAAATTTGGTCACCCAGCGGATTCGTTTTTCTTTTGCCTATTTGTCGAGTGTCGCGAGTCCGACTAGCACTTGACCAGCTATTTTACTTAACTGGTATTTGTATTTTACCAGTTTTCACCGAATCGACAATATATTTAGAATGACGGTACTGGATGACCAAAATAATCGTATAATTTAAATTGAAGCCAATTCAAAAACTTTTTTGGCTCTTCATGTACTTTAAATATTCTTTTTTTCCAGGGGAATACCAATTCAACGAATACGGCCAGTATCTCCTCAATGTGACCGAAGTGAAGACCGACTCATGCGCGCCTCGTATGACGGCGGAACCGGATGCGGCGTACCTGCCGATCCTGACCGCCGTCGTCATTCTACTGTCTATGGCCACACTATGGTACGTCGTCAAGGGGATAGGGAAGAGGATTGTCGCTGGACGCCTGTATTCTAGATATTTTGCAAGGTTAGTTGAAAATTAATAGTATTTTTTATTGTTCCGTACCTTCAAAGGAAGTAAGGAACCCTTATAGATTTTCATCTGCCGGGAGAGTGGGATTGGCCTACCGGGTTACCCTGGCCTCGGTAAATGAAGGGCAAAGGAATTAACATGGGTGGGTTTCGTCAGAAGAAGTGTGACACTCCCTTCCGTTCAAAACAAAGCGGAAGGAGACATTTGATGATTTCTCACCCGAAAAAATGATCCTGACGTGATATGATTGCAAACTTCATCTGTAAAAAATATATGATGGGTGTTAAATAGTCATTTCTGTATTTCTTTAAACAGATTTAAAAGTTACCTAAATGCGTCCAATATAAAAATAAATCCAGCAGACCCCTCCACTTTTCCCAATACTAAGAAAAAGGTCTGATATTTATTCGACCTTGTCTACTAACCCTACATTTTGACAAAATCTTCATTCAATCACTCACTCATTCGTTACTCGTTGTTCCACTTGTTCTCAGAGAAGACAATGAGCTTGGGTCGGAGACCCGCGTGTTCACGACGGAGGCGAGCGTGTCGCGCTCCCCGACCAGGTCACGGCTGCGGTCCCTCGACATCTTCCGAGGATTCTCTATCGCTCTCATGGTGAGATAGAACAGCTTTCAGAATATAACTATTAAGTACACTTACAAGTATTATTTAAGGCTCGTTCGATAAAATACATTTTTTTTTTCAATTCTTTTAAAAGTGTCTCCCCATTAAGGAATTTGATCCTTACCTCGAGGGGTGTTTGCAAACCAGACTTAAATGTATTTTTTTGCTTTGCCAATATGATTTATTTATGTCTCATTTATTCTGTCTAATGTTTATTTATTTAAAAAATAATGGCAAACACTACACACATAAAATCTCCAAACGATTATATAGTGTGTTAGTTTTCCATTGCTTTAGTTCTATTTATTAATGTAATAATAATAATTATCCTCTCGTCCAGATATTCGTGAACGCTGGCGGCGGCGGCTACGGTATCTTCTCCCACAGCGTGTGGAACGGGCTGACGGTGGCCGACGTCGTGTTCCCGTGGTTCGCTTTCGCGATGGGCGAAGCTCTCGTGCTCTCACTCAACGCCAGGCTCAGGACCTCCCTACCGAGATATGTTGCTTTACAGCAGGTAAGATGATGGGTATACTAGTTCTAGGCAAGAAGTACCCATGTATTTCTTGTTATCTCATCATATATCTTGTTTTATGAAAGTTTCAGTATATTTCTCATCCTCTTCCTCTCTGGGTATTTCAATTTCAGTTCTTTATTGTATATTACATCGGTGGTCAATTTAGTTTACAGCACAATTAACTACCCTGTCGGTAGATAGCACCTATAAAAATATATACATTTATTGTATGAAACATTTGCCACACTTTGACTTTCTCAAAAAAGCATCGAAATTGATCCAACCAAACCCTAGATAATCGTGGACAAACAAACATACAACTCTAAAAGTCCTCAACTCCTCATTCGTGAAGTCACTTTAGAAAACAGAGTATCTCAATAACTCCTCACTTTCCCCCCAGGTGGCGTACCGAGCGCTCATGATGTCCTTCATAGGCATTGTGCTAGGCTCCACCAACTCGTCCTGGGTCGACGTGCGTCTGCCCGGAGTGTTGCAGCGTCTGGCGGCCATGTACCTTATAGTGGGGGCTCTGGAGTGCGCCTTCATGAGAACTAGCCAGAATATTACACCAGGTACGTAGACTTACAAAAAGAAGTATAAGCTTTAATAGGAATACTGATAATTTTGTTTCCAGTGTTCGTCTTGTAGTTTATTGTATAATAATCTATACGTATTTTTATTATTTATAGGTTAATTACAGAGAATGAAACTTCGTGACGTCACGATTGAGTATAAATTTTACCATATCATTACGCCACAAGCCCCCTCTCTCACTTTAAAGCATTTAAACTTTGTCGATTTTAGTTTTTCTGAAAAAGGAAAAAATACTTTTCAATTATCTAACTGAGAGACTAATAAGATTTTTTTCTTTTTATACCACCTACTGTCTAAATACTTAAAAAGGTAAAATTTCTTGTTGTGTCTTCTTAACGAATGAAAGATATTTCATTGGTATATTTAATTAGATTGTCTTTATAATTGTTTTACATTAAGTTTTTTGTATCGGATAGTTTGAGGTCCAACTATACACGGTGATTTTTTAGTCGTCTTACAAAAGCAGCCCAGTTCACATATCCGACGTAAAATACCCCTAGGCGCGATTAATATTTTTTTATCATCAACTAAGACAATAAGTACTATTAGATAATAAGTAGGAAGAAAAATTAAACAAGAGAAACCTTATTTCAGGTTTCTCTTGTTTAATTTTTTAACTCTTAAAAATGATAAAAACGCCGCCGCCCGCACCCCTCACCATGGTTCAAGGCTCGGACCGCGCTCGCAACAGAGCTGTGTTTCTAAAAAACTACGAATTGCATCATAATATTGAATAAAAATTGCATTTTAAATTTATTCAAATACCTATTTTTTTATCATGAACGTGTTCTAGTCATTGGATACATGAACTGGGCTGCTTTTGTAAGACGACTAAAAAATCAAGGTGTATAAATATATGTCAATTCTAAAAAGAGTTTAACCAAAAGTATCCTATACATTTTTGTTGCAGGTCGATCTCTGTTCAGAGACATCAGTGCTGGCTGGCAACAATGGCTGTTCACTTTAATGCTTGTGTCTATTCAGGTAAACTAATAAAAAAATTGTGTTTTTTTATTATTAATGTGAAACGTGTCTTAAATCGATTAATATAGAACTCTTTTGCTGAGAAATTTTAATAGCTTGATATTTGAATTATTTATAGATGATGTATGTATTTCTGTTGATGCTATAAAAAAAAGGTTTTTGTTGCAAACATGTTTTCCTTTACCCTATTTATAGGGAAAGCCTAATACTTGCAATACCCGTTGCTGTACGCGTGCAATTTGAAGGGATTATACCATCAATATCAATATAAATAAAATATAATTTTCCGTCACTTCCTCAAATTCATCATCAGCGCAAGTGTCAAAGGAAAACCTTTGACACTTGCGCTGATGCCTAACAAGGTCTATATAGGAGTGACAACGCCGGTCACAATGTCTGCAGACAAATAATAACTCTAATTCAACTTAAATATAACATCGTTATTCCCCCTCAGGTATGTATAACCCTGTTGGTGGCTGCCCCGGGCTGCCCGCGCGGCTACCTGGGCCCGGGCGGCCTGCACCTGTCCGCGGTCTCCAACGTGTCGCTGCAGAACTGTACTGCAGGCATCGCCGGGTACATCGACAGGTATGTACTCTATCGTCGTTGAAGTAATATCCTACTCCCTAATCCCTCCCTAATCCTACTAGTATTTTGAACGCCAAAGTTTGTATGTATGGAGGTTTGTCAAAAACCACTGAACGGATTGAGACGAAACTTGGTACATTATAGATCATTTTCGATTTGTAGCGGGCGGGCCCGCGGGCTCCAGCGGGTACAATCAGATGGCTCTTGGAGGAATTGTATGGAAATTTGTTCTTGTTCTTTTATCATTATAATTAAAATCTACACGTTTCTTTAAGGTTCCCTTTTTCCAAAACTATGGATACTGGCTATAATTAAAAATTAAAATCATAGGCAACACAGTTCTTACGTATCTTCGTAAAACAACTTATCTTCGTACTCAAAGAGTCAGCATTGTGTATAATCAATTTTAGACCAATAAAAATACGATTTCGATTTTGATGAAATTTGAACGGAGTGACATTTAAAAACGTGGGTATTTAGATTTTTTTATCTGTTTATTTTAATATCTCTTCAGGCTAATCCTCGGCCCAGCACACTTGTACCAGCGCGGCACCTTCAAAAACCTGTACATGACGACAGTCCCGCACGACCCTGAGGGCATCCTGGGCGTCCTGTCCGGGGTGCTGGTGGTACAGGCCGGGGCTCACGCCACCAGGATCATGCTGGCTTACAACCACGCGAGGTGAGAAACTGATGGGATAGGCTAAGATAATGATAAGATATTCCACAATTTTCATACAACGCCATCTAGTCTCAAAGTAAGCAAAGCTTGTATTATGAGGCGTTATAGGCGATGTAGCCTCCGTTTTGGGTTATAAATGAAGATTTTGTTAAGAGGTTAGTTCTTTTACCGAATTTTTTAACCCCTGACGTAAAAATGCAATGCAATTTACAATGATTAAAAACTGAATAAATTTGGCATTTAAAAACGTGGGTATTTAGATGATTTTTCATTATTTAATCTGGTATAACATTTCCAGGGCACGTATAATGCGCTGGGTGTTCTGGTCGCTGGTGTTCGGCGTGGCGGGCGGCTCGCTCTGCATGTTCAGTAAGAACGGCGGCCCCATCCCCGTCAACAAGAACCTGTGGTCGCTGTCCTACTGCCTCGTCACGTCATCCATGGCGCTCTTCATACAGGCCGCCTTGTACTTCATAGTCGATTTGAAGACTAAGTGGGGTGGCAGGCCTTTGTATTATGCTGGTAAGTGTTATTTTTATTGTAGTTTACATGTAACAATTTATTTTTCTCCATCTATGCCACCGATCAATGACCGATCTCGCAGACGTACCAGTCACATTTTCAAAGACACCCAGACACCCAGGACAAGCATTCGTGGAACACACAAATGCTTGTCCCACGCGGAGATCGGACCCGCAACACGTTGCGCACAGTGGTTTTGGCGTGGCGACATCAACCACTCTGCTATCCGTGCAGTGAACATTGAATTAAAAGAGAAAATACCTATTCGAGCTTTTCGCATGTAGCCTACTTCACACTACACGCATTTATTTAAGGCTGGCACAGGACCATAGAAATTAGCACGAGAAACCCTCCCCTACCTATGCCCAGCAGTGGGAGGACAAAGGCTGTGGATGAGAATGATGATAATCAAAATTTATGCGACTTGCGCATATTTCTCTTTTGATGTCTTAATAATGAATTGGATTTTTTGCGACATACCCGATGGTTTTCTTCGTCATGAAACAGCACAGATTTAAAATACTAAGGTTTATTTAAAAACATAAATCGGAAAGTAATGTGGCTCTACCACCACGCTTTAAAGTAAAATTATTATAGTTGTGAAAGCGTGATAGCACAATACTAGGTGTAAAGCGACAACTCTCTTCCACATACACAAAAATATTACTGAAGACCAGTGGTAGACCTCCTTATTCTCTTGAATTAAGCTTATATTATTATAATAATTAATTTTATGCCCTAAATATTTTCTCTTTCAGGTCAAAACGCATTATTCCTGTATATCGGAAGCGAGCTCCTGAAACGCAACTTCCCCTTCCACTGGGCCCTATCCCAGCCGACGCACGCACAACAACTGGCAACACACGCGGCCGCCATGTTGATATGGTTAGCCGTCGGTGTTGCCCTACACAGGAAGAGGGTCTTTATCACGCTGTAATAGTGTTGTAACGGTAAATAATGTGTTTTTTAGAAATGACTTGAATGGTAAAGTTGGGATTTTTATTAATATTTGAGCTTATAATTTTAATTGCGGAAATATAGATATATGGAATTGTCAACCCGTAGTGGGCAAGTGAGTTCATTAGTGCTTAATCCTTCCTTATAAAGAGGTGAATGAGGGATTATCACAGGGATTACTACACGCTGCGAATATTAATAATTTTGAATAGGCTCAGTTTTTAAAGGCGAATTTATAACTTGACTTAAAAAAGAACAAGGACTAGATTAGGCAACGCATGTGGCTAACACTCTATATAATAAAACCACTACATCATTATGGAATTGCAACAATCATTCAAGTCACATGCCCCAAAGGCACCCAGACTCAAGACATGAATTCGGGGATCACACAAATGCTTATCCTACACGGGGATCGAACCCGCGACACGCAAACAGTGCGATTGGCGTGCAATTACAGTTCAATAAAAAGTAATTTAATTAAAATTGTAAGCTTTGACGTAAAAATAAAACTAATACTATTCAAGTCATATCCAATGCCTTAATAAAGAAGAAAATATGTTATAATTATTTCTATTCTATTGTAACGACATAAGGTTTATTTTTGTTTGATTTAACTATAATACAATAAACAATATATCTGTATAACATAGTCGTGTTTATTCCCTTGTAATACAGTCTAGTTTAGTTTGTAATCATTATTTAATAACTTGTGATGTTCTTTAACAACTTCTGAAGCTTGTAGTGGTATTATTTTCTTTTTTAAATCTGTAAACTGTTTCAATTAATTTGTAAAAGATCTTAAACTGCAAAAGACAATTAATATTTAGATACTATTGCTCAAAATACATGGCTCGGTCATCTACTAAATTTCTGTAAAAATATTTCGGAACTGATTGTAAAATACATTTCTATAATAATAATAGCAAGTTAAAATTATAATTTGACGTCAAATATAGGTTTGAAAGCATGAATTTTGTTCTATAATTATTATTATTTGCGTTGGAGCTTTAAATGAATTAGAAAAATTAAAGGAAGACCTTTGTACACAATGCGAATCGAATCTACAGTATCCGACCTAGCCTTTTCCCAACTACGTTGGAGTCGGCTTCCAGTCTAACTGAATTCAGCTAAATACCAGTTTTTTACAAGGAGCGACTGCCTATCTGACCTCCTCAACCCAGTTACCTGGGCAACACGCTGCCCCTTAGACTGGTTGTCAAACTTCTAGCTTCAAACTACCCGTAACGATTGTCAAAGTTGTATAAATAACAGACGGGACCCACAATTTAACGTGCCTTTCAAAAAAAGGAACTCGTTATGACAAAGATGGTCACAGATTCACGGACCGACCGTATCATGTGTAGTTTAACCTGTAATCGATCGACTTGTGCAGTTATAGCTACAACGCAAAAATGACGACACTACAATGCAATACAATGACGCGTGCTTATAGAGCTTGTTTCTAAGCTCTATAATCACGCGTCATTGTAGACTAAAGTCTTCAGGCATTGGAGATTTGCATCGCCTTGTGTACAAAGTGACTTTAACTATTACCCTGTCCCCTAACTCATATGAGCATTTCTTTTGCATAAATATTATGTTTATTGGCGGGACAGCGAAGTGGCTAAGATATTGTTATAACGCAGATAAATTAGTATATTTAATTAGACAGTTTTGCTTTTAAATTTATAATCTTAATCGAGAGGAAATTGGGTTACCATAAATACTAAAATTAATTTAATTTTTTGTCTTAATTATGTCTATTATATTAAATTATGTTTATTGCTGAACATGGCAACCCTTTCTATATATTTTTTTATATTATTCACGGTTAGTTAGTACTTATTTAGCATTATCTCATAATTGTGATTCTTACTCCATTTTTTGAAGAAGCCCGTATATTATGTAAATCGCGAACTGCGAATGTTCGTGACGTCATCCCTAAAAGCAGCGCTTAAAACAACTAGCAAAAGAAATGTGTCTGTGGTATAAAATGGCGGCCAAAAGCATGAGTAATTTGCGGGTATAGAAAATGTATTTAAAAAAGACATTTTTAAGTTTCATCCTTCAGCACTTATTAATTTGTATGACTATAATTAAAATAACACAGCAATATCATATAATTAAGTTAGGTATTAATAAAAATATATGGGACTTGATACAAGAAAGAATAGGTTAAAATGTCTGATATAGTTAGTATGTGATTAGTAAGAAAGTTATAACGATTGGTTCCTTGTCAAGTAACAGAGTTAATTTCATATGGTTATAATAAAAAGTTAAATTTGAATGTTGTTTTATTTATACAATTACATAGTTGGCCGGATTTTTTTTAACCGGTTACTAAAGGTAGGTTGTCAATTCGACCCGTATGTATGCATGAAATATATCCAGAACTGCCCAGTTTTCAGAAGTGTATGTGTGATCTTATGTTTGATTATGCAAAATTATTTGTTTATTTGTCTCCGGAACTTTAATACGGTTTTTTTTGGCGTACAAGTTGTTTCACCGAAATCGGCTCAGCAGGTTTCGATACAGGGATTCTTTCTCATCAAATCTACCTAGGTAAGTTATTTCCGCGCAATTTTAAAGCCTTTTTAATATTTAATACTTGTTTTAAGTTAAGACCTCATATTCAATTAAACTTTACAAACTCAAACTCTGTAGGATGTTATTAGAGATTGGCAGTGTATTCGGTTTCCCTTGCTAGATGAAAAAGAAAACCAAAAAAATGTTTTGAAAAACTGTATCGCTTAACTTTCATGTATATAAATGTATAGCGTCATTCATTTCTTCGAATACCATAAAATTGTAATTTAATTTTTCAATTTGTCGCTCCAAATTTATCGTCCTTTTATATATTCCTAAGTTTCCCTACCTTTTGTAAATGTTGTCATTGGCCAACACTAACCGTGAAGAGCCAGGAAAACAAAAAAAAAAACTGTATCGCAACAATTAGCTCTCACGTCTAAAATCCAGAAGGCTATCTATACAATAATTAAACTATTTAATACGAACACTTATAAGTTTTGCCTCTTATAACGTAAAATAGTACGATTAAAAGTTTCTGTGACCTTATTACCCTAAACTTATAAATATAACAGACTATACACGGTGATGTTTTAGTCGTCTTTCAAAAGGAGCCCAGTTCATGTATCCGACGTAAAATACCCCTAGGCGCGATTATTGTTTTTTTCTCATCAACTAAGACAATAAGTACAAAGAAAAATTAAACAAGAGAAATCTGAAATATACTGTTAAAAATGATAAAAACGCCGCCGCTCGCGCCCCTCACCATTGTTACAAGGCTCGGACAGCGCTCGCAACAGAGCTATAGCAATATTGAATAAAAATTGCATTTTAAATTTATTCATATCTCATAAATACCTATTTTTTTATCATGAACGTGTTCTAATCATTGGATACATGAACTGGGCTGCTTTTGTAAGATGACTAGAAAATCACGGTGTATATAAATTAACTAATAAGTAAATATCGATCATTAATGAGGAGAACTTTAAACTCCCTAAAGACGCTATTGAAGTTACATTAAAACCAGACCAATCTTGAAGCCACTAAATAATATTTTTTTTGCATGTTGTAGCTAGATAAGGATTTCAATTAAAGTAAGTATTAGAGTTTAGCATGTATTTGGTGATAACAAGACATGCCATTTTAACTTAAATTAGATTTTGATAATTATTTATTTGTTAATCATTTTGATTCGATTTGATTTGACTGATCAATCATTCATTATGTTCAAATCGTGTAATCTTGTAAAAATCAAGCCACTTGATGGTAATCAATGTTTCTAATGAGGCCAAGACAACGTATTAATGAATGACTAATCAAACCGATGACATAATTTCACCATGAATTACATTCAAAAATAAAATTATCGATCATTTTAAAATCTGCTGAAATATCTGACGATGATTAAACAAAACGTAAGTAACCTTCAGATATCATTGAAATGTCAAAAAGACATTCGTTATCACGACTCGCAAGACTGTACTACGTTCGGCAGTCGCGGAATTATTTTAATACTTGTATTATTTCGCTAAAAAATATGGATCCAAAAGTAAATTTGAAACAAGACCCAGCGTTTGTGGAAATACAGAAATTCTTCGACGCGAACGCCGATAAAATTAATATACAACAATTGTTTCAACAAGATGCCGACCGCTTCAATAAATTCAGGTTTGTAACTTACCTTTCACTTATTTATTTTATTACGTGTCGGTTCCTCTTATTTTTGACAGCTAAACATATTTTTTAAATATAGAAATAGGTTCTTTTGTATTGCATGAGCGCATCAAATAGTTTCGTAAAGTTATATCATCGGAATTTTAAAGTTCTCCTAAAGGTCGCGGCTGACAGATTTTAAAGTTAGGTATATTCAATTGTGATAGCTGGCCACTTAATTAATCACGTCATTATGTACTGTTAGTTACTTATTATCATATGCAAAATTATCTATGCATATAATATGCGTAAGTTTCTTCAAAAAACTGTAGACTGGATATAATATAATATTTTTTTTACGCAACTTTTATTTATTGAAAAATAGTTGACACTATCATTATTTTTTAAGCACTACTGAAAATTCTCTGCTTATGCGTCTATATTTTTTTTTAATAATAAAACATATTAAGTACATATAATAAGAGTGACTAGAAAAAAAAATGTTGAGTAAATATATCTTATGAAAAAAATAAAATGTTGAATATTTCAGTCTTCGCATCCCTACTCCGAATGATGGAGACATCCTGCTGGACTACTCCAAAAACCGCATCAATGAGCAGCTTTGGAGCCTCCTGCTCAACCTCGCCAAGAGCAGGAACGTGGAGAAGGCAAGAGATGCCATGTTTTCAGGTAACTGTTGTATTTAAACTGAGCTTGGACTTATTTTTCAAATTTCGACTTTACCAAAAAGGTTTCTTCAAATCTGATACTAAATTAAGTGCAACCTAGTGTTTGTGTAAAAAAATAGTAATCATAATGATAAATTTATTTAATCTATTACTTATTTTATGAAAGAATATACTAAGAACATTTGCTAAGAAAATATTTTTCTACTAAAAAAAAACCAATTCATTCATTGGGGTCCATAGAGTTATATTAGTAGTACATTGATTGCTTAAAGCTATGCCATTAACCAGAAACACATGCAATAATATACACACAAAATAATCCTTTGCTTAAACAGTCTCGGTAGCTTGAAAAAAAAATTATAGATTTTTTTTTTAATTAAGTCATCCAGCCAGGTAGTCAATTGCAGCTATATAAGAGTATTTCTACATTACACCGTGGACTGGATTTAAAACTTCACTCTTCACATATATTTCTTTTGTAGGTGAGAAGATAAACTTCACGGAAGACCGGGCTGTCCTCCACATTGCACTCCGTAACAGGCAGAACCGGCCTATTCTGGTTGGCGGGAAGGACGTGACGCCGGATGTCAACGCGGTACTCGCGCATATGAAGGAGTTCTCTGGACAAGTTATTAGTGGCCAGTGGAAGGGGTAAGGACCGAATTATAAAATAATATTCAAAAATAGATATACCCGCTACTTCGTCATTGAGTTTGAGTAGCGTTTTTAGGATAAATATATAGAAATTGGATGGAAATATGTAAATCAGATGCACAAACTCACAGTGCGCGACGTGTCACAGGTTTTATCCCCGCGTTAATGTCTGTGAAAAACGCGCAATGCAAGGATTAAATTCCTTAACACAGCTGTAGTTTTCTTACAAGTCCGACTCGCGACTCTGACGATTACAAAAATAGGCTGTAGATAAACAAAATTGGTCATCCATTAAGTGTATGACCATACAAATAATTGCATAAATACTTAGAGGTTGTGTTAATTTACACAATGACAAAAGTCACACTGTAATGCCAGGCCATCTTAACCTCTGCTAGGCGGAACGCTAGTTCTGAGTCTGGGCGTATATATGCATGTGACTTGAATGTTTGTGAAACCCTCGCGTCATAAAGGCCCAACTCCTTAGTGCATTAAAAAATGCTCATGATTAAGGACTTTGGTTAGGTCCGAAATTAGTCGGCACTCCGGATAAATCCGCTTCAGTAAACCGTTGCATCTTTAACTAATGAATCTTTCTCACAATAGTTACTATATAAATTAAATGTTTGTCCTTCAGGTACACTGGCAAAGCGATCACTGACGTCATCAACATCGGTATCGGGGGCTCTGACCTCGGTCCGCTGATGGTCACTGAGGCGCTCAAGCCTTACGCCAACCAACTGAAGGTAAGATAGAACTAGGATTTAGGAAAATATACCCTAAGTGTTTATCGGGGATCTTTGCTCAGCTGTTAGGTAGTTAAAAAGTTAAATAAAAAATATTACACAGCCATGATGCTGCTCGGGGATTAAGATTGATCAAATCTAAGTGAAGCCTGCATCGAAACCACATTTATCTTAATGCAAGGATAGCCGTGTGGTTGAGGTCACCACGACAAACCCACTTTGCGCAACGTCTCGCGGGTTCGATCCCCGCGTAGGACAAACATTTGTGTGATCCACGAATGCTTGTTCTGAGTCTGGGTGTCTTAGAGCTTTGTGCCGACATACTATCTCCACAACAACTTGATGTTCCTTTTCTAGGTCCACTTCGTATCGAACATCGATGGCACGCACCTGGCCGAGGTTCTGAAGCGGCTGAACCCAGAGACGGCGCTGTTCATCATCGCCTCCAAGACCTTCACTACCCAGGAGACCATCACCAACGCCACTTCAGCCAAGACCTGGTTCCTGGAGGCTGCTAAAGATGTAAGTTAGCAGTTGTGGTTATTGTGGTTAAATGAAGAAATTCCATTCAAAAATTTATGGACGTCGTATGACTGTGAATACGTGTATGGAATGGACACCTATAAAACATAACTTTTAATTGTCCCATACTTGACAACTTACACTTACACGTATCAGATACGCGAGTCTAACTCTCAATTACCAGTTTTATTTTTCTTTCATAACACTGTTTAATTGTTTTTCTTTAGGTAGTCTTCAAAAACTGGAACTATTCTGGAGTTCCGTAGAAATAAGCTTAAGAAAAGTGCAAATTTATTTGTGATCATTCAAAAAATTTATGACCGTAACAATTACAACCGAAAATTTCAACTGTCTAGCTATCACGGTTCACACGATACAGCTTTGTGATGGATGGACAAACTGACAGCGGGCCCTACATTTTAGGGTATTCTTACCCTTTGGGCTTTAAAGTACTAAAACTTATCTCGCTACATCAGTATATTTTTCATTTACTATTTTTTCGTTGGTTCCAACCACCTTATGGTATGTTCAAATAAACATATCTTCTTCTCTTTTTGTATTAGCCATCAGCGGTTGCCAAGCACTTCGTGGCGCTATCAACCAATGCCGAGAAGGTGACCGCGTTCGGCATCGACGCGAACAACATGTTTGGATTCTGGGACTGGGTTGGAGGAAGGTAAAACACTCTTCTTACTCTATCTATAAACACTTTTACGCATTACTGGCTATCCCAGCAAATGTTGTATTGCCATAAAAATAAGTTCTGTAATTCAACTTTTTATTCATTTTATACGCAATTTTAAGCAAAATTAATACCATGTAGGTATATTAAAAATCTGTTGAACCACATTTTCCGGTATAAACTACATATATACATGGTTTTCAATATTCTGCCTAGACACTTAACTGGTTTTTATATTTTCTATCTTCACTCTTTCCAAGTTACATTAGACATTAGTCTATATTCCTTATAAAATAAAGTCTATTTTCGCACGTAGGTACTCGCTGTGGTCAGCTATCGGTCTGTCTATTTCGCTGTACATCGGCTACGACAACTTCGAGAAGCTTCTAGAAGGAGCTAGCTTCATGGACAACCACTTTACTACTGCCCCGTTGGAGAAGAATGTGAGTACTTGGTGTTAAGATATAATCGGACTACTGAAGGATACAAAAACAGAACTGATAGCCTGGTGGTAAATCCACTGAGCGTCGTGCCAAGGGTTCGATCCCCGCGTAGAGAAAAGTATATTTTTTTGATCCACGATTGCTTGTTCTGTGTCTGATTGGGTGTTGTCAACGTGATTTGTATGTTTGTGAAATCACCTGCGATCAAGGATTAATTTCCTTATTATGGGATTCGTTTTTATAAAAATAATAAAAAAGAGTAAAGTGCTTGGAATACTATTTTTCCCTCGTTTTTATACACTCACTTTCTTGTTTATTTGTCGTTCTGGTTGCATTTTTATAACTCAATTTTGAGGCACTTCCCGATAAGCTAGCTGCTAAGCTAGCTAGGCTGAAATTTTCAGGGTACCTTCAGACAATGCAATTTACAACTATAAAACTGCTGGACCAATTTTGATAAAATATGAATGGAGTGACATTTAAAAACGTGCCTAGGTATTTCGTTTTTTTTAAATCTATTATTATTGTTTTCTCCAGGCTCCAGTTATCCTAGCGCTCCTCGGCGTCTGGTATTCCAACTTCTATGGTGCTGAGACACACGCTCTACTGCCCTACGATCAGTACTTGCACAGGTAAGTCACCCTCTTCCCTAGGCTCTAGGGTAAGATCCGAACTGGCATAACTAGCAATAAAACCTGCTCAACTCAGTGAGCGACGGGCCTTATTTATTATTTGCCTTAATAAGATTGTTAGCAATATCCTAATTTGTGTCCCGAACCCCGCTAGGGATGCCATTAGAAGTGAACGTTGCTAAGTTAGCTCTTATCTTTGCTTTTGCTGAAGGCTTGCAAGGTTATAAAGGTGAGTCGCCTATTACAGTAATAAGCGAAAATGTTGCACGATTTCTTTACGACTTTTTTAACGAGTTTGTTTATTTGTTATTTTCATACACTGCAATGTTAATTAACGGGGAGAATTTAAAGTCATGTTAAATTGTTCTACTACATATATTTTAAGTATTTTTTTATTTGGTTACTTTTTTAATGCTGCGGCATTAATCCTATTGTTTTTGAAAATAAAAATATTACAAATTTATGTTTTTTTTAATTGATGAAATTTTATAGGAACAAATGACAACTATTTCATGTTACATAAAAAAGCAAAATCTGTTCATCCACTCACATACGTTGTGAGGAAACAAACATTAAAATAAAATAAAATGCCAACTAATAAAGAACCTCTTTGAAACAGATTCGCCGCATACTTCCAACAAGGCGACATGGAGAGCAACGGTAAGTACGTGACGCGGTCGGGCGCGCAGGCCGACTACAGTACGGGGCCCATCGTGTGGGGCGAGCCCGGGACCAACGGACAACACGCCTTCTACCAGCTCATACACCAGGGGACCAGGTAAGGCTGCCGGATATGTATATTTATTATTATTTATAGACTAACTGTTCTCCGTGGTTTCGACCGCGTAGTACCCGATCTTGTGGTAATTTTACAGTTTTCTCCGTAAAAAACATCAGCTTGTGGTTTAAATGGTAAATTAAAAAAAATGATATATTTTGCCGCAATTTTCCCATATTTTCTCACCGTTAACACTTTCCCTGGACTGTTACGAATATTTCAAGACTAAAATAAGCCAAATCGGTTTAGCCGTTTTCGAGTTGTAGCGAGTTTAACGAACAGCAATTCATTTTTAAATACAAAGGAGAAGACAGAAGATTAATATGTTTTTACTGCTGGTAAATGTCAACCAACCGACTTGCGTGTTATTTTCCTTTTCGTAAGCAACCCTCAGTGTCGCGAGTCCGTCTCGATATTCACCGGTATTAATCTTGATGAAGACTCACTTATCTCGGGTAATACGTAATAATATTTTTTTTGTTATACTTTATTTCCAAACTCAAGACAGCTCAATCTCTCAGAAATGAATATTTTCCTACTTTATATTAGGATAAAATATATTAACATTACACCTCTGTCTAGACTGATCCCGTGCGACTTCATCGCGCCAGCGCAGACGCACAACCCGATCTCCAACGGCATCCACCACAAGATCCTTCTCGCCAACTTCCTCGCGCAGACCGAGGCGCTCATGAAGGGCAAGACTTCTGACGAGGCACGTATACTTAAGGTCTAAGAGCCCGTGGACGCCAGACCTACGTTATTTTATAAAAGCTGAAACTTTGTCAGCAGATGCTCCCAACATAGGTAAGAACAATAACGTAGGACTGGCGTCCACGGGCTCTTACTCTATTAGCAAGAATGTTCCACTTTACAGAAAGAAAACGTTACATTACTGACTCTAATTGCACGGTTCCAAAGTGTCATTCTTATGAAGAAGAACCGGCAAGAAAATTCATAAGTCACTCTTTTCAAAATAAAATATTTTAGTATCATTCTACATTATAATTAATGTGTGCAAAAACAGCGTTAATTAGCAATACAGCGTCTAGCGTCAGCCTATGATCAGTCTAATGCTTACCAAAAAGGCATCACAATATTACATTAAATAATGTTGTTTTATTTTCAGGCTAAGGCCGAGTTAGAGAAGTCAGGCATGGCTGCGGACGCCGTCGCTAAGATCTTGCCGCACAAGGTGTTCAAGGGCAACCGCCCCACCAACTCGATCGTCGTGAAGAAAGTCACGCCGTTCACGCTCGGAGCCTTGATTGGTATGTACCTTTATGTTTATCATTCAATGTTTTTAACTTAAATGATGTAATGATTTTATCACGCGTGTTTATGGGGATTGCCCCAACTAGTCATATTTTGATAGGTAGATGAATTTCCCTTGAAGAGAGTATTATTGGGACTATACTTTCCTTTTCTACAAGCTGTTTTTAATTTTATCAGTTCAATCTCAGTAAATTCAGTTTTGCAATTTTAACTTGACAATGTTATATTATGACACAATATGGAGCTGTAGTTCGACGGTGGACATAAGCGCTCTACTAAACACCAGCGAGTAAGGATTCGTTTGAATTGTTTTTCGAGTACTTTGAATCCAAAGCAAAAGAGCAAATGAAAGCTTGTTTTTCAACCGACTTCAAAGGAAGGAGGAAGTCGAGGAAGTTGTATCTATTTTTTCCTCATATCTTCGGATGGGATGAACCGATTTCGTTGATTATTTTTTCATTCGATATGATCTGTTATTTGGTCCCATTAAAATTTCATCAGGTTTAGTTTAGTGATTTTTAGCTGAAGTTGGTTATATGTCTTTGTTTTAAAAACAAAATTATTTGTTTATAAAGTCTTAATCTAAACTAATAATAATTAACATATCCACAGCCCTCTACGAGCACAAGATCTTCACTCAGGGCGTCATCTGGGACATCAACTCGTTTGACCAATGGGGTGTTGAGTTAGGCAAGCAACTTGCCAAGGCAATAGAACCTGAGTTACTGGACAACAAGCCAGTAACCAGCCACGATGGTTCCACTAACGGTCTTATCAACTTCTTGAAACAAAACTTTTAATTTACATTATACTTTTAAGTTTATGCGGAATGTTTGAGTTTATGATTCATTGAAATTGTATATGGAAATATGATTTATATTACTCAATACTTTTAGTGGCGTTGTGATATTCTTTCGCTCTTTTTTTTTCTAAATTACATTTTGGCTTACAATCTCATCAATTCGGCTGAATTGAATTTTTAAGTGGCCTCTTTTTATGATTTTGATTCTGAGTTTAGTTTTTGAAGTTACCAAATTATGTGCAATAAGGTAGATTGGCTATGATAGCAAAAGTTCTTTAGTTCGTCTGTTTGACAATAAGAAATATTAGACGCAATATGTTGCTTTGTCAATTAAAAAGATTGTGACAGATTCTTTGCACAAAACTTCACGCGACAATCACAAAAAATTTTTCGTCGTATTATTTTTATTAGATACGTAAAAACAAGAAAAGTACAAGTTGAATATATAATTATATTAATATACTTTTCGATGTAGACAATAAATATATAAGGCAATGAATTCTACCGCCATTATTGTTTTTTTTTCTCAAATTTGTTTTTTAATTATTATGTTTGAATACCAAGTTTTAAATGTTATTTCACGCTTTTCTGTTTATGTATTATTTTTCTTATTTTATTCTAAATTCGATGAATATCGAATGGGATCGATCAAACGAGGTGTATTTGCTGTGCTTTGGAAATTAAATGCAATTTATATTCCCTTAGCACATAGTTTATAAGTATTTAAAATGAAATGTACTCTTATAATAGCAATGTTAAATTATATCATTAATATTTATGTATATTAAACTTGTTTTTGTAATAAATCACTTTATCACTAGTTGTGTATCTTTTTAACTAGCTGTTGCCCGCGACTTCGTCCGCGTGGTTAGAAGATATAAGTTATGATTTATATCTACCCTGCTTTTTCCACATTTTCCATTGTATCTTAGCTCCTATTAGTCGCAGCGTGATGATTGATAGCCTAAAACCTTCCTCGATGAATGGTCTATTCAACACAAATTCAATTTCAATTTTTTCAATTTTGACCAGTAGTTCCGTTCAAACAAACTCTTTAGTTTTATATATTAGTATAGATTTCGCCCTTTAATGCTAGTAGGTAGTTTTGTTGCATTCAATTTTGTAAAAAAAAAACATTTTTAAAATTAGTTTACTAAATAGCGAATTTCAAATTGTAGTTGGTTTTTAATATCAAATTACAATGGACATAGTCAGATCCATCCTTTCATCACCACTTCCTGCTATAGAAGAAACTGCGCAATAAAGTTGTACAGTTTAAATTTAAAGGTTTAAAATAAAACGAAAAAATTACCTAAACAATTTTAATTGAGGTATCAATAATAGTTAAAGCCAGAGACGTTTACATATAATTACAAGTAATATTAAAAATGGTTTAATAAACAGTCAAAAACGATCCCGCGCTTATTTACACATCACAATTAACTTAGATATAAAGAAATGTCTTAGTATTGTTTATTATTCAGATCTCTTATGTACCGTAATTTATTGTAAAGGGAACTGCATGCCAAGTTAAGATTGATTTGCAAATATTTTCAGTTTGATTTATTGAGTCTAGTGAGAGTTATCGTAAGTTAGAGTAATATCGGATCAAAATCAATATAACGTCATTATATACCTAAAACTAGACATTAAATGCATTGGCCAGCCATTAACGTATACATCTAAGGCTGCGTTCAAACCAAACGTATATTCAATCAGGAACTGTGAGCAAGCAATTGCAAATTCACTTTTTACCTGCCCTTGGTATTGAGTTAGCTGACTCTTTTGAATTAGCTACTTTTATCCGACCTTGTTAAGGAAGAGTTATGTTTTTGTATCTATAACTAATATCTACGATATCGAAAAGTCGGTGCGTGCTTTGGGATCGAACTCAAAACCTTTGACTTGGTAGTCCTGAATTCTCTTCACTAGTCTAACACACACGTTTGATTTAAACGCTTAACGCTTAGATTCATAAAACAGTGTTTTAAAGATCAAATTACATTAATAATTGGCTGCCGTAAACACGAAATTATTACAATAATACCATTATCGACTAATTTTATTTTGGTTTCCTTCCCCTGCCTCCGCCACCGACTTTCATCTTCTTTTTCGCGGCATTTTTCTTATCTTCCTCAGCTTTACGTTTTGGGTTAGGCGTTGTTGATACCTGTGGATTAATTTAATAAATATGTAGGTTTTAAGGTCAACCTTTTTTGTTTAATCTCGTAAACGAAAAATGTAGCGATACAATGAATTAAAATCTCGTGTGACATCACTAACAGTTCAAACTTAAGTACTTTTTATCTGCCTTACTTTTTAATTATGGAAATCTGGAAATCTGTCTGACAGACTATACAGATTTATATTATTGGATTTAATCAATCCTTTATTGATTTGATACATTTTAATTTTTTATCTGCACATGAACATCGCTCTTCTAAACAAATTAAAATTAGACCGCAATAAAATCCTTAAAAGTAGTTTCATTTCAATGTCTAACATTCGCGTAAACCTAAGAAACCACTACATTAATTGGTGTTAACATTTCAAGGCTCAATACTTAATTGTGTTCAAAATGTACATTTTTAAGTTGACATTGGCTGGTGGGTTGTTTACCTTAAAGAAGCCATCAAGCCGTCCCTGCGTGGTCGTACTGCGCGCCTTCAGGAGTTTCTTAGCGCCGTTCCTGACACGTTCCTCATTGAACTGTTTATCTCCACACAGGAACTTCACCAAGCCTTCCTCATCAGGATCTGTCCATTTTAACTGGAAACAAAGTTTAGTATGTAATATCTTGTAAGACAAGTTGGTGTGTAACAGAACATGTTAGGTAGGACTTGAAATATAAAATTAATAGATTGAACCGTCTATGTCTCCTTTTTTTATTAATTTTTTGGTAAATTATATGTAAGGTGTAGGTATGGATTTCTATTAGTGAGAAGGTACGTATAGAAATCCGAAGTGAATACGTAATTTGCGTTTATTTTATACATAAATATCAATTAATTATGTACTGAATGCACAGTTAACCAAGTGATTGAGGTCACCACGCCAAACCCTTTGAACGCGACGTGTCGCAGGTTAAATCCCTGTGTAGCTCAAGCATTTGTGTGATCCACGAAATGCTTGTCATGAGCCTTGCAAAGATACCATCTTTGTGCATGTGACTTGAAAGTTTGTAAAATCCCCCGCGACATAAGGATTAAATTCCATATTCCATAAAGACTTTTATGAAAAAAAGAAAATTCCGATCTCTAGAACCGATATGTCATCGTACTTATTTGTGTATAGACAAATTAGCTAATGTAGGATTAAGTAGAGTTTTACTTAACCATAACAATTACACCAACCTCAATATCCTTAGGATCAGTGACCTCGGGCTGTAGGAACAGTTCCCTCGCTCTCTGGTAGTCCCAGTTGTCGGGCGGCGGGTACTTGTCGGTGTCGATGTTCCTGAGCACCTGCTCGAGGCTGCGGTGCTGCCGGATGAGCTCGATGGCGCGCTTGGGCCCGATGCCGCGGATGGAGCCGCAGTAGTCGCAGCCCAGCAGGATGCACAGGTCTATGAACTGGCGGGTAAAGCGGAAATGTGTTATAATATAGATAGTAATAATACTTTTGTTGATGGAAGGTGGATGGTACCACCGCCTGAGAAGTTACTAAGCAGTCACTCACCCTCAATTATTTAATGGAGGTATCAATTTATTACTTTTGAAGCAACCGCTATCTGTAGAATCTAAAGTTTTGTAGGTCTTTATGAAAATGTGCCTGAGAGAGAAAGAACCCGTGAGGTTTTTCAAATTTTTTACTTCCGATATTAACACTGAAGCCACGTTAATAAGAGATTGAAAGAAAAATCGTAATAATTTACCTGGGCTCCAATTCAGCTATTTAGAATTGGCGATCGATGAATGGGAATTGCATTAAAATTAAAAATTAATCCTTCTATTAAAGACTTTTTAAATTGCGGAATTAGGGCTCTGAAGAGGTGTTAAAGATGTACAATGTTTTCTCTGAATAGTACAAAACAATTTTAATCGACTTCTTTATTCCGTAAAACGAAAATACGCAAAAACCAATCTCGAAAACGATCCACACGGACAAACAGACCCTTTTTTATCATTACAAAATCAGTATGGATGTATTTCTCACCTCAGTCTGTTCCAACTCCAGTCCTTGGAGCACCTGTTCGAGATGGAACTCCTGCACGGGCATCTTGCGCGCCTCGGAGAACGTCAAGTGTCGGAGCAACACGTTGGTACCGAATGTTAGTGCGTCCATGTCCTCTGTCGCTGAGGCAAACACTTTCCCGGCTTTTACCTGGAAATATGTACAATAGTTTTTTGTATAACATTCTCCTTGGTTTATTACGAACAATATTATAATACAAAGCTTGGATTTCTGATCTGGTATGTATGCATAAAGTGATTTCATCCATGTGTCGCAGGGGTTTCATAAACATTCAAGTCACATGTACTAAGACTCGATCACAGCTTGTCCTTCGCTGTGATCGAACCCGCAACACGTCAGTCTGCCACATAGTTTATGCGCAATCGAGACTCCAGCTAAAGCAAGACTGGGCCCAGAAATTGGAGCCATTGCAAATCCATATGAAATCATTAGCCATCGACTCCTAGAAAAGGCTTTAATTATTATTTTTCTGCATAATACTAACCAATGCAGCACACTGTGCTTCGGCCTCACAGGGAGCCTCAACCACAGGTATTCCCATCAGCTTGAGTAACGTCCGAGCTTCCTCATTGTGCTGCTTTGTAACTTTCACCAGCCGACGGTTGAACTTCTCTACAGATTCCTGGTCGCCTGTAAATATATAGAGATTGATATATGAGAAGATCTTATCTTTGGGAAGAACTGTAGGAACTAAAACATGATTGAAATCAACTTTTACAATGGTTTATGCCCATACAGAATTTATCTAAGAGAGATATGATAGACATGAAAAAAACGCAGGGAAGTCATAGATAGGAAATATGAAAACTAACAAGATAAAAAATAAAAACTGTATAAAATTTATGATATATCCTACTTGCAGAGAAAATATATGAAATTTCATTAACAAAACATTGATTTTGAATGATATTTTGTCTAACATCCTTACCAGCCTCTGTAGCTTTCTGCAACTCTTTCTCCGCCTCTTCTCTCCTTTCAGCTCTCTTGTTGAGCTGGTGAGACTTCATGTCTGGTGGCTTACCATCAAACACATAAACAGGTTTGATACCATTTTCTACTAATCTGATTGTACGGTAGAAAGTGCCCATGAGGTGAGATGTTGTTTCTCCATCAACTGAGACCAGCTGGGAACCTGGAAATTGATTTAGTTTAATTTATAGTTTCTAAATCAAAATGAAGTTTTTATTTTAAGTACAAAACATGGAAGGAAAAATAAAAGTCCGGATAAAGTGGAAAAATCTAAGGGAGGCCTTTGCCATGCAGTGGGACAGTAATGGCTAAATAAATAAAAAATCAAACAGTGATTAATGGATTTTACTGCATTATGAAGAATTCATTCTGTGTAATAGTGTTAGTGAATAGAATACAACCTGCGTATTAAGGTACTACAGCTGGACCCACTATAAAAGACCGAGTGTAATGGTTAAATACCGTGTTTTGTTGCGAAATACCCGGTAAATCTTGACAATCTAGGAACGTATGAAGGATTAAACGTGTTTTGTTCATAAGGTACGATAGCAAGAATTGGATAAATCCTGGCAATTCACGATTGTAAACACATTGCAAGTGACAAAGAATTACAGTGTCGATGAAAAAACCACTTCATTTACTAACCTTCGCTTCTAACTGCTATTAAGAATTGATACAAGCTCATGTAAGCATCAATTGCAATTTTGCGGCCTGTAGAAAAAAGAAAAGTATGGTCAAAACATATTCACATAGGTTAGTTATCGATTCAAAGAAAATGTAGCTTACCGAAGTAGTTTTTTATCTCCATTTCTTTTATAGCATGAGGTGCAATGTCTGCTATTAACTTAGATAAACCTAGAATACCCATGTTGTGTTATTTTCTCTATATATTGCTTACAAAATCACGTACATCAACAATTTCCCAGTTCATTAAATTGGCGGGAACACGGATTGTCAAATTTCTGTCAAGCAATAGTGTTCCAATGACAAAATTTAACAAATGGAATAGTGATGTTTTTACGTATTTAGCCAAAAAAAATCGAGATTCCTAGTCGACTTCATCGCGTTCTGATCTTTATGATTCATTTTTGTTTATAGTAGTGTGTTCGTTTGTTCAATATACAACATTAATAAATTAATTGAAAAGCAGATTTACAAAAAGGTTAATTCAATGGTAGTAAGTACGAAATAACTCTACCACACTACTACTCTACGCTTTAAACAAAAATGTTTGACTTTGACAACAAAGTACAAACAGCTGATGGCATAACATAATTTATAGTGAAGGGCAGGGCCGTGATCGTCTTTTGTTATAATTCCGAACAATAAAGAATTTAAAAACAAAAACATGGGTAACTACTTTACCGTAAATATGGAGGAAAATTTTAAAAAGAATCAAGAATTCATTCAGACAATAAACAAAATAAAGGTAAAACATAAATGCTTTTATTTCGATGTTTTTTCGGAAAAGAATATAACGGCTTTTGTTTTAGATGGAAAGACAAATACAACTTCAATTTCAACTGCAAGAAAGGCAAATGGCCATGCAGATAGCGAAGAGCAGGGACACTTGCTTGTGGTTTACTGCGTTTTACGTGACTGCAGCGGCGGGTTTGCTCACTGGGTAAGATTACTCCGTTGCTATTTTTTATTTATATTTTTTTAGCCTTGGGCCCACAAGGCAATTTTAAATACGTAATACCAATACTTAATATTTTTTACTGGGCTGCTAAATGTTAAAACGAAAATGTATAACAGTTTCAGGCGAACCAAGCGTCCATATCTTCTGATGCCTCTAATACCTCTTACATTCATAACGCTCTATAACTGGGATATGGCTTACGGGAACAAAGTGCACCGGATCAGAAGTAAGTGATTTATTGTAAATAAAAAAAAAATACTATTATTTAAAAAAAAAACAAATCAATTTATAATATTTGAATTTTAAAGTAATATTTTTTTTTTAATTTTGAAATCGATATTATCGTACTATATATTTAAAAAAATTTGCTCAGCTTGCGTATTGATAAATAACGCTGCTTGCTGCCCATAAGATCATTAAATATTTTAGTCACGTATTCGTTTTACTCTAAAACCAGATGACACAATAATTAAAATTCGCATGATATCATCGTGAATGTCGTAGATTTCAAAATCGAGACGACAAGAGACTGTCTTCTTAATTTGAATCACAGTATTAGTACTTCGTTGATTTTTTCCTACTTGGCTTTTAGTTTTTAGCTTTTAGCGTTTAAGCTTTTATTTTTTTAATTTCTAACTATCGTCTTTATAAGAGTGTAAAAACACGTCCAAAACTTATTGGAACACGTTAAATTAGATGAGTTTTAGCTATAAATATTCACTAAATTCGTTACTCATACCTATTCTAGTATTTTGAGAACGTCCTTGATAAGATCTATAAACTTTGTGCCGCTAAAGGTCATCGTCACTGCGTCAGCTTATAATTTACAGTTTACACCCGAGCGTAAAATATGGGAATAGTTCCTTAAGAATAGGACTGGAGAAATATTTTTTTTATTAATTATGTAGTATTAGTTGTGAAAATTATAAGTCCGCGTTGTGAATAAATACAATTTTACTCGCGTGTGTTGATAAAAAAAAACTCTATTTGCTACTTTCTGAGATTAATTAAGAAAGTTATTATATAAAGCCTGTCTAAGAAAATTTTGCATAATACGCTTTTATTTCTTTGTATGAGCAATTTAGTAAGTTACTCAGAGTTGGAGTGCTGCCAATTTTATCATATTCGCGATAAAATCATTATTAAGACGATTTGTTCAAAAACCTGTAATTTTGGTACGCCTATATTGCGGATACCTACTCCAAATACTCGTCCTACACTTTATAATTCAATGTTTTCTTTTTTACGTAAAAGGGTTTGCGCACTTAGAAAAAAATATAAATTTTACATGTAAAAGTTTTATATATCATAATAATGACCCACTTCTGGGTATAATATTTATTCATTTCTGGGTATATTTATGCTTACATGTATATATGTCAGCATATGTATGTAACTTAATATACATATATGTTTCAAGAAATTAGATTTCATTTTTTTTGCCAGCACTAACCGTTCTAAAATGTGTTACAGTGGAGGCAGAACACATAATGACCCACGAAGCGGATTCCCTCGAATGGCCCTGCGGTCTTCCCACTCCGTCTTCCATCGATCTTGGCCGCTTGGACGTCGAAGAAAAGAAGAAAATCCATCCACCATTGATGTAAACATCTAGGCTCAAAGACGAAGTGTGCCTTCACCGCAGCGTAGATCAAAATAGCGGGTAGATTAGATGGGTAGGTAGTTAAACAACACTTCCTTAGGTGATCGATTTCGAAATATTTTATTTTTGTACTCGGATATTATTGATCTAGGTTATTTTGATGGTTTAGTTTAGTGCTACCTCTTTATGAATATTTTTTTCTCGTTTTTAAGAATGTACTTACCAAATAATTGGTAAATCATCGTAATCTTAGAAAGGATAATTATGACAATATTTTACTGCCTCTACTCAAAGAGATTTAAGACAAATGATACGGAACAACCAACACAACTGATAGGGATTTTTGCATTGCCTCGGTAAAAATAGTTCTCTGACAGTATAGTCTAACCCCTTCCCAGGCTTTCCAAGACGAGTTCCGCCTAGAACAGACGAGTACAGCAGAAACTACTACTAAAAGCATTAGTGGTCTTGAATACAATATAAGTGTTGTTACCTTGTTTCCCACAAGACCATCAAACATACCGGAAACCTTTAAAAAAAACTCAGACTTCTTAAGTAACATGACGTCGTTAGTGATGTCGAATCTTCAGCAATTTATATTGAAGTATACATCTGCCGCTAAAAGCCAGCCACCCAGTGCGCTTTCTTAATTAATTTAAGGTTAATCTAGCAAAATATCGTCTAAGGAAAGTGCGGTTTTAGTGACAGCTAGATGTTAGAGGCACAAGAAAAGAAAAAAAAAAACAAACGTTCCAATCAATTTTGAAACTTTAACTTGGATATTTAAAAAGTTACGATTACTCATTTTAAATCGTAATTATAAACAAAGCGCATGCTCAGTTAAATGTTCAATTTTACAAACTTTAATATTATAAAAGTATTCGTGTTGTTTGTGCTTATTAATCTCTAATTGAAAAATGATATCAATTCAATAGTACTTACGTAGATAACAACTTGTTATGATCAATGAGGAAGTATATTGAGTAGATTGAGAGTTTAGTATACTTATCGGAGTACTTACAATTAAATAATTCGATACATATTTGCTTTTACTATTGTATTGCAAAATCATAATGAAAACAATTGTTTTATTTTTATTGGATACTTAGTAATGTAAAATACGTTATTTTATTATGACGCGCAAGGCGGTCGTTGTTTTTATTTTATAGATTTAATGTTTATGTTACTAACATATTATATTTATTTTATTAAGTTTTATGATTTTTAAGTGGTGTCCATTTTGTTTTTTAGATTTTCATTATTTTTATTACATTACCTACTTCATAAGTGACAAAGATTCCGCTTATATTAGTCTAGTTAGAATAATCAGAAAGTATTCCAAAATTGTTAATATACTTAGCTAAAATAATGTTTGTTAAATAAGTAATTCCTAAAAAAGTATTATGCATTTACTAACTTACGGTTTAAGAAACACAAGACAATGATTAGTGTGATTCCTCACTGTATTTAAGTATTAGTCCTCAAAATTACTGTACTAATGTTATTTACAAATAAAAGTCTACAAATATTAAACTTTTTTATATTGAACTTATTGCGAAATGTTACTAAAACCCAACAAAAATATTATTGGCATGTGACTCGATTAACTGTAACCCGTTACAGTATTTTTTTTAAGTCCAATATTAGAAAAATAATGTATATAGAAATACAGAGTTACAGCTGTTTGACATAATTTTTTATTCAGAATTATCGATTCAACATTTTCGGCCCATTACTATAGTTGACATCCTTGGTTGCTATGGTAACTGACAGGTTGTTTTGGCGCCCGCCCGTAAACAAATGAAACTCGACTGGCAGAATTCAAATGTGCCGATGTCTATCTAGTAATATTGACAAAAAACCAGATTTGATTAAAAAAATAGCAATTGTATAATGGGATTTGTGAGATATTATTGCTGTTTTTTACGTAAGTACTTTAATACATTTGAATATATAAATTGCAGATGCCTTTTCAATCATCAGTTTTTATCGACATATTTCCCGTTGCTTAGCGTGATTAATCAATATTTTGACAATGATTGTAGTCACGCTTTTCGTATATTCAAATTCGCTCACGATACCTTTTGAATTTACATTTTATATAGCCATTGATAGCAAAACATGAAAATGGCGAATACATGAATTTTAATTGGATCGATTGCAGAATTGTATTTTACAGTAGCCGCATAACTTTTTGAGTTGAAAAGTTGTACCGATGAGTCAAAATCAAGGAAAGAAGGACGACCGAAAAAAGGATGTGGGCCAAAAACCTGTTCAGAAGAAAAGCCCAGACAAGAACATGTCTGAAATTGATGAGCACATACTTAACAGATTCGAAATTAAAAAAAGACTTGGGAAAGGCGCTTACGGGATTGTTTGGAAAGCTGTTGATAAAAAGACCAAAGATGTTGTGGCGATTAAGAAAATATTTGACGCCTTCCGCAACCAAACAGATGCTCAGCGCACTTTTCGGGAAATAATATTCCTGCAGTCTTTCCGCAACCATCCCAACATTGTGAAGCTCCACAGCATACACAGGTAAGACTAGATTATCTTTGGCTCATTGACTTGTTCCTCGGTCAGTTGAAACCTTCATGTTTGATCTCATGCTTGATATATTTCTTATTGCCTGTCTACCTATTGTCATTCTTAATATCTGCTTTTTTATATTATTTATCGAATTAATTTAAATTAACAATATATATTTTTAACTCATCTGTTACAATATGCATTTTTTTTTGTAATAAAATTTTTAATGTAGAGAATTTCACATAATTATTAATTATTTTTATGGTCAATGATTAATCTTTTACTGTTTAATTTTATTAGTAATTTTACTTTTTTGTCTACCTTTGGAGGTTGACCTAATCCGGTATACTATTATTCCACAACATAAAAATCATTTAAATATTTTTTATGATGAAACTATAGAGAAAAAATTCATAGTACACATTGGTTAAAGCTGCCCTTGATATCACATCATTTTAAATTTTATAATGGCTTATACCTCAAGCCATATAAGTACACAAAAAAAAAAGCCTGATGTTATTTCAATAAATGATAAGAGTAAATATTAAATTAGGGTGACTTGACTTTTTCTCGTCTATAATTATAGACTTAATATATTCCAATAGCTAGTGTTGTGGGGTGTTGCCTGGCAATTATCATGTGTATTAAATTTTATTATCATTTTACCTCAAACTTTGACTATTAGACCATTATTTCATACATTGTAATATTTTTATGTTTAACGTACTTTATTTTAAATACATTTTAATTTTCCTTTTTTCTTTCTCGTCTTTAGTAACTAAATTATTCACGCCATTTTTCGTTAAACCAGCTTCACTACGTTCAGTTTAAAACATGAACAAGCGTACAAACTCAATTTCTTACGTTACCGTGATGTGCTTTTATGTACAAACATTGGGTACCCTGTAAAGCGTATTTTTCATGTAAGACCCCCTCGTATCTTTTCCAAAACCGTGTTCTCACTCGCAAGCAAACCAGGTTCGTCTGAGGGCGAAAATTCGTTTTTTTATCTAGCCCATTTTGTCCCACTGCTGGGTAAAGACCTCCCTCAATCCTACTCTCTATCCTTGGCCACATGTGTTAAGATCGTCCCGCCGCCGCTTCCTAGGCCTCTCATGGCGTGAAAATACGTAAGACGGAAAAATTCACTCAGCCCCTTATCACCAACAGGAAATTAATGACTCTACGGATAGCCGAGTGGTTGAGGTCACCACGCCAAACTTACTGTACGCATCTTGTCTCGGGTTCAATTCCCGCGTAGGACTAGTATTTGTGTGATCCATGAATGCTTGTTATGAATCGTGTCGTTGTGGACGTGATCTGTATTTTTGTGAAAACCCCCCGCGACGCAAGAAATAAACTCCTTGCTGGGGAGCTATTGCCCTCAGGTCTTACAAAATCTAGTATCATGTTCCTATACCTTCCAGGGCGCTGAACAACCGCGACATCTACCTCGGCTTCGAATACATGGAGACGGACTTACACAACGTGATCAAACGCGGGAACATCCTCAAGGACATCCACAAGCGGTACATTATGTACCAGATGCTCAAGGCCACGAAGTACATACATTCAGGGAATGTTATACACAGGGACCAGAAGCCTAGTAATGTGCTGATTGATAGTGCTTGTAGGTGAGTACTGGTTTGTTGTATTGGATTGCTAAACGATCAGATTTGAGGGGTAGTCGGGGAAAGAGGAGGTATTGCCGTTTTAGTTTAAACTTTAATGGGGCTTCGACAGCCTTTTATAACGTAACCTTTAGTGGCATAGTGATGAGCAAAGGTCTTACACATTTGACTCCAGAATTCTGTGCTGAAAAACTTAAGACCATTTCTTTAGGAAGTGAGTAAGTGTCTTATCAAGATAATAACATTATTTTTACAAGGGGATTTTTCTCTTGGACGTGCATCGCAAAACGTAGTCTTAAAACGCCTTTTTTTGTCAATTTGTAACCATTTGCTTAATTAACGTGATAGGTGAGATTATAGATTAGACGACTTCACAGCAAGCGAGCGTGATGACATCGCAAGAACTAAATATTTCAGTAAAGCCCATTCCACTGGTAGTCCTCAAAACTGAGATACCAGCTCTTTAAAAAATCTTAACTGGTGTAAAATAGCACCCTTATTGAATACCGACCTCATTATAATTGTCCTAGAATTATAAAAGAAAATACTTTTTCCTTAAAACCCCATACAATACATACATCCGTATTCTAAATAAATTGCATTATCATTCGCATACCAAAGCAAATTAATGAAAACTGCTTCTTTTGTAGAAGCTTCTAGAATTAATGTGTATTGGTAAAGTAATCTAGCATGTCTTTCGACTACTAGGGCTGTAAACCAGGTCAGGGAGAAGTGAGGTCTTAATAAATCTATTCTGCCTTTGTACTGTCTAATGGTTTTCATAGTTAGCCTAGTCTGATTTTAATGCCATTGTTAATAATATCCGCGAATTAATGTTCGCACAAAAAGTAAAAACTTGGCGCAGTTTGAAGGAGGCCTATTTCCAGATAAAGGCCTCTTTAGATTAAAACTGAGTTGATTGATTGATATTAGGATAATAGAGAAAACTTCGAATAGAATAGTCTGGAGACAAATGCGAGATTATTGCCCAGCTGAGAGTCAAAATGTTACGGGAAGGATTTTTTTTATTGTAACTTCTCGATGAATTGATTTGGAAATTAAATTTATAATGTACTAGCTGCTGCCTGCGACTTCGTCCCCGTGGGTAGAAGATATAAGTTATGATTTATACCTGCCCTGCTTTTTTCACATTTTCCATTGTATCTTCGCTCCTATTAGTCGCAGCGTGATGGTTTATAGCCTAAAGCCTTCCTCGATGAATGGTCTATTCAACACAAAAATAATTTTTCAATTTGGACCAGTAGTTCCTGAGATTAGCGCGTTCAAACAAACAAACAAACTCTTTAGCTTTATATATTAGTATAGAGTATAGATGTAATAATATCATGTCGCGAAATAAAGAATATTCCATTCTATTTTCACAATGAATGAGTTCACAAGAGCCACCCATATGATTGGTTGTAATTTGTCATTATAAAACTTTGGTATTGTTATTTTTGTGTTATATTATGTTTACTTGACAATTTTGTCGTACTAGGCTGGTGACCTGTAAAGATAAAATTAGCTGTTTTTGTAATAAATAAATAAATATATTTTTTTCTATCTGTAAAAGATCATCGCTGCCCCCGTTATACCTGTCTTCTCTCTCTCTCTTTCTCTCTACCCCTCTCTCTACTCTTACTGCATACATCAGAGACTACGACGGTCCATGTTTGTATACAGGGTGAAGCTAGCAGACTTCGGTCTCGCTCGGTCGGTGTCCAGCCTGTACTCGGGCGGGGAGGAGGGCGCGGACCCCTGCCTCACTGACTACGTCGCCACGCGCTGGTACCGCGCCCCCGAGATACTCATCGCTAGTAAGAAGTGAGTTGTGAACATTTATATTGTGTGACCTGGTAAAAAAGGAGATTTTAATTTTATAAGACTTGGAGTGATGGATTTTATAAGTCGTGGATGGACTTTTATAAGAATGTAAATAATGCGATATGATGTGAGTGTGTTTGTATGTGTGTATGGTTTGTTCTCGATAAAAGCTGGATGTCTGGATGTCTCCTGGGACGCATGGATTGTCCGATTGCGCTAAAGGAGCAAATGATTTTGATGTCTCCTTCGTTTCGCGTTACCACTAGATATTCCATTTGAGATTTACAAGATAAAACGCACTAGTCGCCGCGCATCCCTGTTGAAATTGCTGTTAAAAATAATCATATTGTGTAAGGTTCATCCCTATTTCTCAGTAAAAAATATTTTTATCTAACTTAGGCGGTGAGGGCATGGTAATACTTAACACGAGCTTGTCCAACGAAGTTAGCTTTTCTTTGCTTCCTTGCTAACATACTGGCTTGTTTTCCAGCTACACAAAGGGAATAGACATGTGGTCTTTGGGCTGCATTCTGGGAGAGATGCTGATCGGCAAGCCGCTGTTCCCCGGCACTTCCACTGTGAATCAGGTCGAGATTATCATGGCGGCTTTGCCCAGACCTTCGGCTGAAGGTAAAAACACAACTGCAGATCGACTGCACGGATAGCAACCTGTTGCGGGTTCGGTCCCATATAGGACAAGTGTTTGTGCGTACCATGAATGCTCGTTCTGAGTCTTGGTGTGTTTGTGCATGAGTCTGGAAATTTTGCGACACCTGCGACAAAAGGATTGAATTTCTTAGGCTCTAGACCCACAGACTGCATTTCAACTGCAATCCAACCAGTGCAGTTGATTCTACTGCAATAGATCTGCAAATTAAACGTGCAGTCCAATTGCAATTCCAATTTCCTAATTCCAAAGTCCAAATGAAATGAAGTCTGTTTGTCTAGAAACTTAGTGCGGGAGTCCGTGCTACAACGTTACGCTAAAACTTAAAATATTATTGTAATTGTTTCTTTTTACTGCAATCATTTGGGAAGAGGCCACCTTTTGTTGCTTTTGCTCAATAAATACATATATGTACATACATTTGAAAACTTTCCTGTCCATCCATAGGTTGTCTGGAAGATATTGCTATTGATCGATAAGACCGCCATTGTACCCTAACACCATGTTTTAAGAATCACTGTTGTGCAATAAAAAATATTCTTATCGAATCTATATTTAGTACGTAATAAGTTTCCCTCTTCACACACAGCCACACTTGTTTCCCCAGACATAGCCATAGTGTGCAGTGGGTACGGGTCGTCGCTGATCCGCGAGCAGTCGTCCTGCGCGGGCGGCGCGTCGCTCACCGCGCTGCTGTCGTGCGCGCCGCGCGACGCCGCCGACCTCGTGCACCGCCTGCTGCTCTTCAACCCCGCCAAGCGGCTCAGCGCCGAGAAGGCGCTCGACCATGATTATGTTGCCAAGTCAGTCTCACTACTAATACAGGGTGGAAGGGACGTCATACCGATACCGTGGTCCAGGGGATCTGGACATGATTCTAGACCAGCGTTGGCATTTTCATCGGTCTTTTAATCTTATGTGTCATAAAATCATTTTTCCTACGTATTCCAATAATATTTTGATAACGAAAATCATTATTTAGCCCTTTTCACGAAAAAAGGCAATGTAAATAAGACACTAAAAACTGCTCCCGATCAGCTGATTCGTAAAGGTACTCGTCGGTCACCGCTCTCTCGCAAATCTAACCGAAAGTGACGTCAAAATGTTCAATTCACCATTCAATCATAAGCTTATGCAGTTGCGGGGTCGCGAGCAAGCCGTATGAATAAACCGATTCATGAAAAGACCGATGAAAAATTCCAACGCACGGGGGTCTGGAATCATGTCCAGAACCCCTTTACCACGGGATCGGTATGACGTCCCTTCCACCATGTACAGCTGTTATATTTAAGGTATATTGAACAGGGTTTACTACTAATATTTGTATCTTAGAAAATTATTACATAGTGTTGTGTGTGTATTTAGATATCTTGTTGTGGAAAATCATTCATGTGATGCAAGTCATAAGACGGTATTATGAAAGATGATAGAAGATGGTAGAAAAACTACGGCTCTTGTCTTGGAGGTAGGTTTGCTTGGGGTAAATGTGAACAGAGTAGTGGCGATTTCGTGATACTGTTTCTATTTTTATACTTTCTAGATGATTTGTTTCTTTTTTCCTGCTATAATAATCGAAAATTCTAAAAGTTACAAGCAAAATGGTACTTTTGTGATTTAAAATAAATGACAACCATAGGTTCCACCGCGCTCGTGACGAGCCTACCCTCCCATCCGACGTGTTGCTCCCGCTGCGAGATGACAAGCAGATGTCGGTGGACGACTACAGGAACAAGCTCTACAGCATCATGGCTAAAGGCTCGCAGAACTACAACGGACAGCTGCGGAAGACTCATAGGTAAACAAACATATTTGTATAATATCGTAAGAATAATTCATTATTAACTGATGCTACGGTTCAATTTGCGACCCCGCCACGTCAGCTAATGATTAAGGACACGGTTTGGGTCCGAAACTAGCCAATACCCGTGAGTAAACCGTTGCATTATTTAATAACAAACAAACATAGCTGACGCCTTGTGTTTCCAAGTTATATAATTGTTTCCTCTTTGACACACTGAGCTTAAGTGTTTCGGTGGTTTTCGAATCAGCTAAGTCTTGTATGAGGGGGAACTTAAATATAAAATGAAACTCCATTCATCGGTACCATATTTTTTCAGCAACAAAACTCATCCTCTCCCAACCACTACAAGCAAAAGCAGTAAGAGTTTCCACGAGACAGAAATATCGAAGTCCTATACGAAGTCAAAGCATTTAAGTGCTTCGGCCGATCAGAAAGCTCGGCCGAAGCTCACTCGACCTCACGTAGAGCGTCCTATCAAAGAATACAGATCCGAACAAAGCGTTACAAAGCCTTTGCGCGCCACAAAGCTTTTCGAACACCGTCACGAGTGGAGGGAAACCTCCTCAAACTGTCATGGCGACTACTTTCAACCCGTCACAAGGCAAAGTCCCTCGGAAAGTGGCTTCATGAGCGGTGGAAAAAAGTCTTCGCTGCAACACAGAAGAAATTCAACGTCGTTTTCCACGGTCACTATAGGTGGGGACGCTGATTATAACGGCTGTTTGGGTAAGCAGAGGCATGGGGTAATAACGGCCAGCGCTCTGATGGACCTCAGGACTAGCATACGGTAGGTAAGATCGAAACAATAGGATTGCGAATCTCTGAAACTTTTATTTGTGTACTATTCGATTACGAAGTGTTACGCTAATAGCGGTCCCTTATTTTTGGGGAAAGATTTGAGGGTAATATTGGTCAGCTGGTGCGTCGTATTCAACTTGGCTGTTCTGCTAACAGATGCTTAAGTGGCTGATGGGACAGGCTCATTCAAACTCTCTTCATAACTACATTTAATGCAAATTGTGATGAGATCGTTTACCAAATGATCAATATTTTGTAAACAACGGACTTTAAGGGTCTTTCAAGTATGTACATCAATGTACGTATATTTATTGGTTAATTTTCCCCAAACCAATGGAACTAAAGCTGACCAAGTTATTTTAACGCTCCTTTGAACTTCGTAGTCGAATTATTGCGTTGATATTTTAGAGACTGTGACGTAAGCAGTCTTATTTTCGCGAGATATTGTATGTTAGGTTTCCCCTTTTTGTACTGTGTTTTTAGTAGGAACTGCATTATTATGTTTAAAAACTCTTCAAGGCCTTAATTTGGACCTGAATGACCTGTAATACGGGTTTGTTTAGTGTTTGACATCTTAAAAAGCTAATTTAATTACCCCAATATTAACGGGGTGGATGAAGAATGTTATTAAAAACTGTTACCTGATGCAAATAGCAATATACTGAGATAGACTTCGAATTCTTATTACACAAAACTTTTGTATTTCGAATGTTAGTCGAAACTTTTTACGTATTCATGTTCGTTATTGCCCCTTAAGAATTGGGGTAATAGTGCTCATCAACAATAAGTTAACCTAAAAAATATCCAAATTGACATAACTAGTTAAGTTTATTTAAATAATTCTACAATTCTTACAATCGTCAGTTTAACTTTCTTTTCATTGAACCGATTTAAGAAAGAAAGAGTTCTTTGAAACGTATACTTTTATACGTATTTCTTGTCGATATTACAATTTCTGACTGACCCTTTGATATATAAAACCCCAATTCATATTCAGTGGCTCAAAAACGTCACCTAGAATCTACCAAAAATGTCTACACATGATACTGAAAACTGTGGACTTTTGCAGATAGTCTCGCGTTTGAAAACCAACTTTAAGACATTAGAGTAAGGTTGAATTTGCGGAATTTGAGTTCGTATGACTGATACTTTTGACGGTAGCAGTTGTTCGGGAATGTGTTTCTTGGGTTTTTGTTCATCAATTGTGTCAGAAATATTTAGATGAAAAAATATATTAAAGATGAGCTAAAGGAAGGTTGCGCCCGCATGCCTTTTTATGGCATTTTAGTTTCGGATTTATTTGATTGCTGTTACCATTTCTAGTCAATTTTGTTGGTTGTTTTAAAGTTGAGTTTATTTTAAATAGAATATTTGAATCCGTCCAATTTATAGACAATACTAGCGTGCTGCATGTTACAAAGTATCGTCTTCGCATAAAACTACTCTTGGAAGATAAAATACGATTTCATATGAATCAAGTCCAATTTATCGCCGCCAACTGCTAGTAAGGGCTTTTAGAAGTTCGATTGAACAGCCGTTCTTTGCCGCATCTAATACCAGCCAGCTACTTATAATGTCATCAGTCTGTCGTGCTGCAGGATTTCATATTATCCCCAAACATTGCTAACAGACGTAGCCACCATTTTGATGGCCACGTTCATGGAATTACATGTCTATACGTCATGTTACCAGATGTTCCTCAAAGCTGCTTTTGTCGTCAAGATGACGTCATTATCACTAAACACGACCAAGGTTCCTGTCTGCTAGCAATTTCCAATTGCTAGTAGACAGGAACTCATTTTGGTAGAGTTGAGTTGAGTTTGGCTGAGTTTGTAATTGGAGATTTTGATATCTCACGATGATAGTTTGTAACATGTATAGCACTTGCAAAAAGTATTAAAACTTAGAAAATAATTTAGGATAAAGAATAATTTTAAAATTAAAAGTGTTTGGATAAGATGTAATTTTAGAATTTGTCAGTCGAACCAAAAAAAAACTATATTGTGAAACATCCGTTCCTGATTCCTAATACTTATTCAAAATAGTTATTAAATTGTCCTAAACTGTACCTTACAATAAAATTATAAACAATCCTCATATTAGAACGATAGTTCGTACACATTTAGACAATATTACAAATACACTGCCGTAATTATAAAAATAGAGAAAATATACTTAGACATGTTTAGCATTTGCTCACAGTTATAAACGTCTCATTTAAGATATTATTAAATTAATTAATAGATAGATGCAAAAGGAACTAAGCTTCTCTTAAAATATTGTATATATGAAATACTGATTATTGGTCTTTGCCTTTTAAGTATTATGACACATGACATGTGGTCAAAATATAACTTGCGCTCAAATATTCATGCAACTGAAAATTAAGTCGCGGTTAAGTCTTATATTGTTTATGACACTCTAAGGCGTAAAGTGGTGACTACAAAGATATGTTGTGTTAAATAAAGTGTGAAGTGATGCATTAAAGTCATAATCATACGTGTGTAAAAGAAAATAATACTTTCTATTTTGTAGCAGACCTTTATAATGTTTTCACTAAATACTAAAGTGAAGAGAAAGCTTGATGCTGTTTGCATCTTTATAATATTTATCCAAAATCATGTTCCTTAATTGAATGGAATATTACTCATACAATACAAAAGGCTCGATAAATTTAAGCTTTCTACGGAATTCTTAAGTAATATAGAAAGTGTTTGCAAAAACGAACAAAGTTCATATTATTCAAATGAGATATTTGGCGTGTTCAGCAGAATTGTTTCGAGTGATTTACAGAAAATGGCGACTTCATGTATTCATAACAAGTTAGGATTAATCATGGAATAACTGTAAACTGGACAGTTATTTTTTTTGGACTATAGACTAGTTCCTTTCATCCTATCGTTAGACTAAATTAATTGCTCCAGTGTATTGCGATGACAAGTCAAAGTCACGTGTACGAGATTCGGCTCAAGTCATTTAGAAAAAGATTAATTCTAAAGCCATTTAACTCTGTCTACGCCCTCTGGATTGGTAGCATAGGTTTCAACCGGATCTATGGTTGTTTCTGGATTGGCGAATGGCGGCCATAAAAGTCCTAATGTAGCTGAATTTTCCGGACAGAAAATCAGTGTATCATTTCAAATGATTCTGCTAAACACGTCTCAATAAGCCGACAGACGACAAACATCTTCATGACCGCAATACAGAAATAATTTAACTAAACTTTTAATTTCGTGGACCACTTTAAATGAGACGTAAATTAATATATATTTATCATAGAAAAATAGTTTATAAATTCAAGTATCTAATACATAATTGCTCAGATTTTTAGAGAATAAAGTTACTTAGACCAAGTGACCTTATATTTGTTGTCCAAATATAAAATACTAAATCGACTAAGTATGATATTTAATGATGTTATAATTGCTGAAACGTGTTTAGTGTACTTTATTATATAAAAAATATAATTAGGATTCGGTACTGAATTGTGTAAAATCGAATTAATTTATTGTTAAATGTAATGCACGTTCAGCTTAAAGATTTGGAGACAATATATCCAAATTATTTGCAAAAAATTATAAATATTTTTTCGTGGGACTCCAATACGTTAAAATGATAAAAGAAAGAAATATTGCGGGTTTTGCCATAATGTTTTTCAAAAAATATTTTTGTAGGGGGTAATATAGGACTACAAAAAAATAAGCGGGGTAATATTGATCAACAGCTGTTTGCTATTACCCCTAACAATTTCAGTTCTTTAAGTTGTTCGTGCAAATATATTGATGATATGACAGATCTATGTCCATGAGGGTGTAGGCACAATTCCTAATTGGTTGGTATGAACTTTTGTATAACGTATTTTACATGACGAATAAACGATTGTATGTGATTTTGTCGTTTTATTTATAACTCTGGACAAAAATACCTTCCAATGAAGTAGGTACGGGGCTCTTGCCTATTTCACTCGGTATTTTCTTGCTTTTATATAGCCCTCTGATGCTCAAAGTTTCTAAGACAGCAAATTTCTATTGACTGGATGGAGATTCCATAACCTACAGTACTTAAAGTCTCGTAGTTCAGGCTCAGTAGATCCTGAGACTGAACTCATCAACTATTAGTAAATACCACAACAGGTTAAAAATATCATATTACACCAACTCGAGTAAAAAGCTCACTTGCTCAGAGAACTTAAGATTCTTATAAAGACCCAAGACTGATTTTGCCGTAATGCTTAAACAATGTTCTTGTCTTATAGCAATTGTAGATGTAAAAATAACTTTCCCTAGAGGGAGAGGTGTCCAAGAGGATAAACCCACTTAACAAAAAAAAAAAAATGGTGTAATACTTTGCTGTCCAAGCTCTCAAAAAGTCTTGTTAGATCGACTACTCTGTTCAACCGTTACTTTTACATTTATCATCTATTGTGTAGGCGCATATTCCATCTTGGGTGGTTGGTGTATTCCTCGTATTTATTCACTTTAGGGCTAAAATTATAAGCTGTTTAAAAACATCTACCAAAGACGTAATTAGTGTTTGTTATGGGGCCCATTCAATTAAATTATTTCGGTGGTATTTGTGCATTTTAGCCCACTTAACGCAATGTGAAGGAAATGTGGCATGTGGCGAGGTCAATAAAGAACGTTTGTTATTAACGAAATAACTATCATTCATTTTTGAGTAATGTTGGAGAAGATACCTCTTCTGCCTTTTCTGAAATAAAATTAAAACGCCAAATTCTTCTTAAAAAAGAATTACTGTCAATGTATTGTCAAAGCTTAATAACATTTTATAATACTTATTTACCTCAAAAAAATTGTAAAAACCATAATGAAATATTTAATTTTGTTGGTAATTAATTTTATTTTTATATTCAATAATGTTAATCATGTGGACTGTAAGAGTATGGTGCCCGTGCTCTCATTGGATCAAAAACCTGCACCCATCCCGGAAAATAAGACTCAAGAGAAATTAAAGGTATTTCATATTAGATAAGATTACTCCTTGTTATAAATTGGAAACGAGACAAAATTAAACCGGCTGGTATGGTATGGGCATGTTATTTGGAATGAGAGTCATGTTGTGAGGAAGGTGTTGTCGGTGTTGAGTATGGATGTGGATGGATATAGCGGAAGAGGACAACTAAGGAAACGATGGATGGATTGTGTGAAAGACTATATGGCTGCAAAGAGTGTTTCTTGTGAGATGACGTCAGATAGAAAGGAAGGAGAAAATATGTTGCGCCGACCCCAAATTAATAATAATTGGGATGAGGGCAGGGGAATTATGATGGAATATAATCAAATGATTCCGCCCCCTTTGTTTGCACAATTGATTTTCAGTAGAACCTACGTCATCATCCACATCACAATCATCCACAACCTACGCACGCATATGCAAACTGTGTCATACACCCTTTGATGGTATGTAACTTGCTTCCCCGTATAACTTAGTAACCCATCTTTCCAGTACCTACCATTTATAATGCTGATTGACAAAGACATGGACACGAGTGAGTACTGGCGCGAGACCGAGATCCTCTCTCTGGTGCGAAACAACGAGATTGGGATCGACTATGACAAATGTGAACAAAGTGCCCCCGAACACAGCGTGGTCGAAATTGCCAGTCTAAGAACTGTGAGACCCATTTGTAAGAACCGGATCGGTAAGAAATAGGGTACAAGTGATTTTTTCCCAGTTTTGTGCTCTTTTGTCCCATCCTTCTCTCTCGTTCCATTCTTACATTCTACTGTTAAAAATCCTCTAATCCGGCCAATTTATCGGTTACTTAAAGCAGCCCTATTGCTGTTGTGACTGTGAAACGGGGGATACTACTCGTGAAAAACCAGCACACCTGGCCATTGGCCAATATTTAAGTGTGAGTAGCGTTAGCCCATGTACGAGAACCTTTAGCCTAAAGATTCAACACTGACCGTATAAGAAGTCAACGCATTGAAATCTCTCGACTCCGGCACAATAGGTCTGATTTAAGAACTTATAAAACCGATAGCTAAACCTATATATGTATACCTACCTATACAAAATAGAATACGCTTCAATGTATGAAGATGACATAAGTCAGTCTTGTGACTTATTGTAACGAAACGTAATTCCCATGCATTTGAATGTTTTCTATCGACGTTAACGATTGTAGAAATGTCCCTTGGTAAAAGAAGCTGTTCTCATAACCACCTTTGTATACAGAGTATCTTGTCCGTCGTCGTAGTTTCGACGAGCCCTGTTTCTGTGATTTGTTTCGTCCAGAAGTGTTCAGAGCAAACAATCGCACCTACGTCCACCTTCATAACTGTCCGTGCTTTAAGAAAAAACCATTTGACACACGCAGAGCTCTCCCGATCAGAAAAAATCGGAAGAATATTAAATTAGAGAAATATTCTACTACGTCTGCTATGAAGTTTGATGAAAATAGTATTGTTTTTTATTTATACTACAAGGCTTCTTATCATCAGGAATTCTGTAGTAGTGATGGCCTAATAGTATGACCGTTGGACTGTGTTACTAAATTGCTAATAACTGAAGAAAATCATTGAGACGAAACTAGCACACTTGAGAATTTTCCAATGGAATATTTAATACCATGTCAGCGATGAGTGGTATAAATTCTGACATCAGGCTGAGCATACCACAAGAAGAGCTGATCAACGGAAAATCGTGTCGAAAAACCCATAATCAGGGTCCAAATGGAAAATTTAATTTCCGTACATTTTCACGTTGTTTTTTAACGTTAACGATTGTAAATATGTCTCATAGACCAAATGTAACTTAAATTTCAAGATATATCTTTTTCAATGAGGTCCTACTTCTTAAAGTAATGTTGCAGTTGCGAAAGAGAGACAATGCTACACGTCATGTAGAGCGCTGTTACTCTTACACGGTTGCAATAATATGATTTAAAGAGGTGGCAACAGAATCTTCTGAGCCTCAATTCTGCTATTTAAAATGGCCGATGACTGAATGAAATTCGGCTTAAAATAACAATTTTCGTTTTATCTTAAGAATAGGAATAATTTCAAATTTAATTCGGTTGCCATTCATTCATCGGCCATTGTAAAATACCAGAATCGGGACCCAGGAAAATCACCATAAACCGACACATTCAAAAATCAACTTTGCCAAGCAGTGTTAAGATTCAAAGTAGGTTATCATTTACTTTCATCGCTTTAATTGTGTTTTAGATTACCAGCTGTGCCCTCAGTGTCCTCATTTCAACAACCACACTGAATGCGAGTTGTTCCGAGAATCGTGCAAGTAAATAGCTTTCTTTTTCTTTTTAGTATTTTTACATTTAAAGAGGATTTTGTGAACATATATTTAATCAACAAGTTCATTACTACGGAGTTTAGTACGGAGTTTAATCCTTACGTCTATGAGATCGAGAATTAAAAAACGCACTACTTACAATAAAAAAAATTGCTAGTACTTCTCTACTTAGACTGAAGTATTTCTAATATTTTTGCTAACTGTTCCACTGCTGGATATTTTTTTTCCATTGTTCTTCTCAACACCAGAGAACGTCGAGTCCACCCATCCGAGTATCGTTCATACTGCGATCGCAAGTACGGAAAGTTTCGTACAATGTTCGTACCAGCTGACTACTCGCAGTGCAGGTGTTGCGATGAGTGCATTTTTTATAGAGGTATGTTAGTAGTAACCCTTTGGGCCCTCCACCCTATTCCTTTGACAATTGAGGCCTACTGTTACAGATGTTGAACAAAGATAGCGTATTAACCAACTATAGTTTAGTAGTCTATCCAGCGATTCATTGATGAAAGTAATAGCCGTGTCTTTCACAATTGCAACAAACAATCTCAAAAATGTGGTAACTTACCACTTTTTTCTGGTACCACATGCAGCAAAAACATGTAGCGATGTAATTCGTTTTCGGGGCCAGACATAACGAAGTCTTGCTACGGATACCTAGTGGAAAGACAGACAGAAACAGTTGTTCTAATTCTCTCATTTCCAGAATTGGACCAATCTTGCGTGGAAGACGAGTACAGTTTCGAGACAGAAGAATTCCTGCCTGTCACAACTATAGGTTTGTCTCTGTATACTTTGTTAATTTCACAAATAAAGTTTGTTGTGGGTATATTGTAGAGTCAATTTTAATACTTACTTTTTTATCAGATAATATAATAATTATGTAACCAAATACGTTTTTCACAAGATAAAAAGGAATATTATATCCTTTATTGAAATAAATCCAAGAAATTGGAAAAGATTTGTGTCGCGTGACTCAGATCACGACGTTAATTAGCTGTCGTATATTATTTTCACTCAGCTTGCAGTACCCTTGTGGGTCTTAGCCTAATATTGTTCCGAGAGCGTTGGAATATTATTGTTAGCTTCGACTTTTACCTAAAATTATATTATCAATCAATCGCCAACGAAAACTAGGTTAATACAATTCTAAGTTGTGAAATGTCAATAACTTTAAAATCAATACCATTTTACCTTCGGAAGTTATACGTGGTTCATGATGGATGATATTGCTTTAAACTTATTTTGGCGAGAAGCCAGGAAAGTTAAGATTGACCCAGATTTGAGTGCAGTTTAGCGTCTGGTTATCAGTTTTACGTCATTGTGATGTTACCTACTTTTCTGCTATTTACGTAAGAAAGTAAAACCTTACTCAACTTTATTACAGCGCATGGGGTGGAAAGAATAATGCTTGGAATCCAAACATCCTTGAGAAATTTGATTGATAAACGCGAATTAAGTAAATTAGTTAATCGTTTCCCCTGGGACACACAGAGCTTAAGTGTTTCAGTGGTTTTCGTTGGTTTCATGGTACATCCTATCTTAGAGCAGTTGCAATGACGAGCATGTGTGGCTTGCTAGTCGCGATAAACAATACGAACAAATTACGTCCATCCATTCGGTTTACAATTCCGATTTGGGGTAATTTTAAACAAGTTTTATCCCCTCTGTGTTTCTTTAATGTTTCCTAGCTAGTAAATACAAGCATGCGATGCGAGTCATGTCACATGAAAATTGTTAACGTAAGTTTTAATTCTTGTGCTAAAATGTTATAGACTTCAGAGCTGGTTGCAATCCTTATTGGGGTCATCCCGAGCAAGAGTTCAGAGCGCTCCGATGTGATAGAGTGTTGCGTAGATGTAAGTGTTTATTCCAAGTTCTGATTCTCATATCCACTATTAAATGTTTCGGCTTATCTTACTACCACGTCACAATGTAGTATTCTAGCAGGTGTTAAAGACAGATGCCGCTCTGCTCTGTGTATTGCGTTGTCACACTTTTTCAACTGAAATAATATTTCGCTTCGACGTGGTGGTTGACTCTCCTGCCCATTTGAATAGCTTTCTTGCAATTAATTGCTGTTTCACGTTTAAAACCCGCAAGTTGCTAATATAATGATGTCATCCTGACGTCAAAAGAAAAGATATTCTCTGCTCTATTAACGCTCTCAGAATGGCGTCTAAAGTTCTCTTATCAATCTGTGGGTTATACAGAAGTTAAATTAAAAGTGACCATGTATAATGGTATTCTCTAATAATCTTACGGGTATGAATGTTTCCAGGTGTTCCCGTGACTGTTCCTCAACTGCCTAATGAGACTTTGAACATGTAAGTTTTATTATTAACTTGAAAAAATTATCAAATTCAACCACATTTGTCCCATTCCTTTAAACTAAAATTGGATCACAACCCCGTTACCTTTTGTAGACAATCTTGTTGTACATAATAGACATTTTCGAAAAATGTATTTGTGTTGTTTATCGGGAACAAACAGACTTTTTTAGCATTAAATAAATCAAATTAGTATCATTATTCAACCTCATTCAGCACCTACACAACACAAAATATGATAACTTTTTTTAACTCTCCATTCTCGTAGACGTCGTAGCTACCGCTACGAGCCTGCTACGACGGACGACTGTCCTATATCCTGCCGCGGCTTTGACTGTTTGGGGGGGTTGGTAAGGGAGCAGGACTGCGTGATGGGGGGATTCTTACCCGACAAGGAACAATGCAACTGCTGCGGTAGATGCAGTGTATATCATCGTAAGTAGTTTTTTGCTATCGCAACGTAATCTCGCCAAAGTGCTATAACTATAACTAACATTTTGACACTCTAGTCTTGGACGTTTTTTGAAGAACTGGAGGAATCCTCATAGAGACCCACCTCTTTGGGGATGGAAGTTGGCAATGTCAGACTACAGACTGTAAGACGGGTTTAGTTGTGTATGAGATACCGCTCTACACTGTGTAGCATGTTGACTCGCTTCCACAGCCGCTAGACCACATCTTTCCATTTGATACACCTTCAGCTACTATGATTTCAAGGAATAAATGAAGCCTTTACTCGAATAGCGTCATGTTGTACAATTTGTGTTGCAGAATTGAATGAAAAGTGCGCTGAATTCAAGAAGACCTACCAGAAAGTGAATGGGACTGTTGAGATTGAGGTGAGTCACTTATCAGAATCAAGTCGGCATATATCGTCTTTTACACAATCCATCCATCGTTTTTTGGTTAACATTTACTTACTGTACGTATTCCTTTATAATTATTATGCTAGGTGGAAGAAGAGTTTTTGGAGCCGGGTTGTGATGATGGTCTGGTCTGCAGACAGGGTCGCTGCCAGGACATACACACGGTGCGACCAGTCGGGACCCGCAGGAAGAGAGATGAGGCTGATCAACTGGCTAATGGTAAATTAGTCCTAGTTGTAAATTTATAAAACGGTGGTTGGATAGAAAAGTTTATGCCAATTATTTAGTTTTGCGACTTAGTTAGGTGTTTAATTTTTATTTGTCATCATCATCATCGTCATCTTAGCCTATAGCTGTCCACTGCTAGATATAGGCCTCTCCAAGGGGTCAACTTTACTGCAGCGTTTGCGACCGAGTGTTTAGATCCAAACTCTGTTTACCCAGTCACATCAGGGCTCACGCTAGGAAGTGCCAAGGTAGGTCGCCGATATCGAAAACGATAAGGAGTACTTTATACTCAATTATAATGTTCTGCTGTTTGTGCAGAGCCTTGTAAGCGAGAGCTGAAGTACTTCAAGAAGAAGTATGGCCCCGACGGCCACCTCCACTACAACGCGCCGCAGTGCACCCCGCTGTGGCTGTATGCTCCTGTACAGGTATCAATAAAACATCACTCACCTTATTCTCCTATATTTTTGTAGATATCGAGTTTAATGTAAAATTTAAAAATAAGATTGCGCTTCTCTTGGATATATGAAATCTGTGAAAAAGGTCATCTTAGCGCGGACAGCATAGTTTTCTAAGTATGGTTTAAATAATAAGTGTGAGTTGTAATGTAGTGTATTTAGTTTTTAAGTGTCGTGGTGGCTTTGAAGGTCTGTGTATGGATTGTTATGACCTGATGTAGATTGAAGACACGCTTGGGCCAATAAAGCTTTTTCAATCAATGCTAATAAATAAGCTAAATATGTTTTTTCTTAATTATTTTAAGTCTCCATACGGTGAACTCAAATATAGTGGGTTAAACCTGGATTCTAAATATTTTGAAATCCGTCATCTTCATACCGCTGAGAGTGTGTTGATTAAATCTCAAAACCCCTGTCTATGGCAAGGGGCCTGAGCCCAACAGTAGAATATTTGAAGGCCTAGTTTAATTATTTATTATCATAGTAATATTCTATCTATTCTTGCAGTGTCGTCGTTTCGTGTGCTACTGTGCTTTAGAAGACGGGAGCTTCATCCTCGGCATCAAAGTTCCGAGAGTTGAAGTCTCCAACATGAATTGTGGTTTGTGAACACTTTTTTTCAAACGTTTTCAGAAAGGAGGTTCTCTTTCATGTTCTTATCTCAGAACTTCGGACTGGATGAACCGATTTTGTTGATTCTTTTTAATTTAACATGATTTAACATTGTATCACTTGCCTGAGACCTAAAGTCCGCCTATGCAAATCTTCATGAGAAGGAATTAATAAATAAATAAATACAGACATACTCGTGTATGACAATTACAATCTATAATATAAGATTCTCTCTCACAGTGTACGAAATTGAACTCCTCCGAAACGGCTTTACGGATTCTTATGAAATTTTGTGTGTATATTTGTAGGTCTGAGAATCGGGCAACATCTATTTTTAATACCCATTTTTTTCCACCTGGTCTTTGTTTATTTCCTAGCACAGCAAACATTGATTTGCCGTACTAATCTGACAAAACAACGATTGTCAAGACAGCTAGTACCTTTTACCTTATAGAGTTACCCTTTATTAACTTAATCCATTTATTTGGCATTAAGACTGCGCCCGCGAGAAATGTCGCACTGGCTCTGTCGTGGAGTGCGACGGTTACGGTAACTACCGGGAGGCTGTGTTCACGCCGCACCTGGACGAGTGGAAGCCGGGGGACGAGAAGATTGAAGGTTCGGCATTATTTTTTTAAAAAGACACCCCCGCTTTAATGAGTTTAAATCCTTGCGTCGCGAGGGATTTCACAAATATTCAAGTCACATACCCAAAGACATCCAGACTCAGGACAAGCATTAATTGCATTGTGCATTGCATTGTGGATCACACAAACGCTTGTTCTACACGGGGATAGAACCCGTGGTTTTGGCGTAGTGAGCTCAACCATTCGGCTATCCGTCAGTCAAAGTACGCACTATAGATAGCCTCGTGGTGAAAAAAATAGTTTGTGTTCAAGATTACTTTGAGGGACGCACAGAAAGCGCGAGGAATAAAAAGTATAATTTGATTGGTTGGTTCAAGGTTAGCTGAAATACCTGTACTGGCTAGATCTGGCTGCTGTATTTTATGCGACACAAAGATGCCGACTGGCTAGGACACCACGCCACCCCACTGGGTGCGTCATGTCTTAGCTTCAATCCTTTCGTAACACAAGACACATTTTAGTAATCCACGAACACATGTTCCCATTCTGGGTGTCTTTTACACAATACTTAAACATTTGTGAAACCTCCACGCCTCAACTGGCGAAAGAATTTTTATTGTTTTTTTTTAATCATATCTGTTATGAGTCATACGGGGTTCTAGCCCGCAGCACGTGTCACAGTTGTAGGCGTAGTGACAACTATATCCCGTCATCCATACAGTCACTATGATAAGGGACTTAGTAAAGTCAGTCTATAGCAGTTAGTCAACACAATCAGATTTAAAAAGTCAGTGATGTAGGTATAACCTGCGACAATAAAAAAAAGAATCCGAAATGGAGGCACTTGTCATTCCCTCTCACTTGCACGCTATTGTTATTGTTAAAGATACAATTTATTGACGCAGGTTACTATGCTGTTTAGTGTGTTTTTACTATACTAGATATCTATCACATATCTTTGAATGGTCTTTTGGTTCATTAAGAGTCCTTGACTGCTGTATCGGACTGTTCATTTTCCACCTAGGGTAAAGTTTTTGTGATGATCATTTGTTCTATATCTGCTTCGTGCTACCGATCAGATTGAGTGATTTCAATTTTTGTTTTGTTTTATATTAAAGGTGAAATTATGATCTATTACTCTTAGAAATCTAACTATCGGTTTCAATGGTAACATAATATGGAAAAATTGCGGCAAAGACCAAAAAATGCAAAAACTGTAAAATAACCACTAGATCAGTTGAAACCGCGGCAAACAGCTAATGTTTCATAAAAATCAGTAGAGGCATTGTAATGTTATGGGGGTGAACAGTTTTAGGCTGTTTTAATTTTAAATTGTATCTTGTTCCAGTGGTGCATTTGACATCGGAATCGACACATGTCGAGGATATGCCGACCACCGTCTCCTCTCCAATATCCGAAAAATAAATATTGTTTTATTATACCTTACTGACTTAACAATAGGCTTTTATTTCTTACTACCACCTAGCACTCGATAAATTATCAAAAATATTGTAGGTGTGAAAATAATGTTGTGTGTTTCTGTGCCCAAACGGTGGAATGTGGCCTTATTACTAAGTTTATGCTGTCTATTCGTCTGCCTGTCTATAATAAGGCTGTATATTATGAACCGTGACGGCATGGATAGGTGATTTTTAAATATTAATTAAGATTAAGATTTTCATAGAATCCTGCTGGCAAAAATAAATGTTCAAACATCGTCAAGTTTGCTTCAGTAGTTTTCGTATTTGAAGTCGGTTGTATTTGTTGTTAAAACAAAGTTATAGTAGAAATAAATAAAAAGGTTTTTTTAATTTACGGCAAATAACTTTTGGCTCACAGGCAGCATCGGAAGTTGGTCAACCCAACTTGATTAGTTAAACAAACTCTATAGCTGACAATATTAAAAGACTGCTTCAAGCTTTAATCAGTGTCATTTCTCAGAATTAGCTTATTAGCATAGCAATAAGTTGTAGTGGTTAACGGAAATAACACTCATGAGTTTTTGAGTGGCGATCGAAGAAATCAGGGTAAGTCCCGGTATTTAAAATAGAATTCGGGACTTCCCTTGCTTCTAATCTATACTAATATATAAAGCTGAAGAGTTTGTTTGTTTTTTTGAACGCGCTAATCTCAGGAAATACTGGTTCGAATTGAAAAATTCTTTTTGTGTTGAATAGACCATTAATCGAGGAAGGCTTTAGGCTATAAACCATCACGCTGCGACTAATAGGAGCGAAGATACAATGGAAAATGTGAAAAAAGCAGGGCAGGTATAAATCATAACTTATCTTCTACCCACGGGGACGAAGTCGCGGGCAACAGCTAGTAGGTTTAATACGTAGGTATTATAAACTACCTACTGAGTAAGACGGGGTGAATAAGACCGGTGGGGTAAATAGAGACGGATTTTGAAACAACGAGTAATGCCGATGAATGAGACGACTCTCGCTGTTTCATAATTTATAAGGAAGCTGTCTTACCTGAAATCCCTTTACAGAATTCATCCCTAGTTTACCCGCCAGTTCAACTTACCCCATTGTACTCGGTTGGTAGTTTCTCATGATCTGTATTATATACAAAGTTCATAGAAGTTCGTAAGTACATAGGTAATATTATATAGAGACTTCGGGTCTAAGAAAGAATACGATTGCAGGCATAGCCGAGCTGAGCCGAGCCAACTTACGGCTGAACCTGAACCTACTTGTAAGACACGGGTATGGAGGTAACTCATACCCTAGATACATACACGGGCTGCTTTTATCCTATTGCGTTAAAGAAGGGTAATGTTTTTGTAGCGATAATCGTATTCCAGACGAGCAACAGCTAGTAATAGATATATAAATAAAAGAAAATACGGGCTGTGTATTAAATCAAAATGTATTATTGAAGCAGTTTTATTGAAGCCTGTTACAAATTATAGTTAGCCAATAATTTAACGAAAGTAAACATTATTAACATACATGAAATGAGTATTCAAACATCCAGACCTAAATAGGTAAGTATCTGACATTTAAAACCTAAAGTTAGACGCGCAAAGTAAGATGGCCGCTCGCTTCGTCCTCGGTCCCACGCGTCAATGTCATTTTAATTTGGCAACATTAACTTCCGCGTTGCGCATGCGTGGACTAACAGCTGACTGTTATATCAATAACATAACCTTTTTGAAGCTTAAAATACGTCATTGTAAAAAACCTAGACATTAAATGAAGTAGAAAAAAAATCTGTGAGGTGAAATTGCTAGGTTTTTACAATGTAGCGTCGGTCATGCAGTAACCTTCACCTAGCGGCTGAAAGCGGGTATTTCTGGGCGCCCTCGTGACGTTTTGTGTCACGCTTACAGCGACGTATTGCCAGTTTTGATAAACTCCACTATTTTAGGGAAGTTATGAATTTATCGCACTGATTTTTTTGAGTTGTAACTTGGGTAATTTTCTTTTCAGCTGGTTTACAAATTGCAAAACAGGTATTGATATAATAGTCACCGTAGAGTTAAATTCACTATTGGTTAAACTAGAAAGCTAAGTGCAAAAACTAGTAAAAAGTAATACAGAGGTCTATAAAGCACGTCTAATGCCTACTCACAACCATCTTTTTACAAAAACTTCAAATTGTTTAAAATGGTGTTGATTTCAAATAATATTTCTAGATTGTTGTGCACAGGTTGTTATTAATGTAGAGAAGAATGAAAAAGTACGTTTATTCCAAAGATTCCTAATTTTGTGTGAGAATATAGAAAATATTCTTTATTGTACACCATGGAACTGGAGCAGTGATTCATAATACATAGTATACAGTGTTAGGGTACGACTTAATTGTAACGACGGATGCGCTTATTATAATCTATATGCCAGATGCCAGCCTCTCAATCCTTATCTTAAAACTAACCATACATACAAGCATTGAACCAAAAACATTAATGTTTGATATAAAATATATAAATATCTCCCTCGATCGAGGAAAATTCATTCGCGGTCTGGCAACACGGATCGCTTGAGGCAGTCGTCAGTCGATACGAGACGCGGGAAGGGTCGCGCGGCTGCATTGCACGCACAAATACATTATTTTACGAATCTACAGAGCAGTGATAAGTGAAAAATGCCTAATATTATAAACGAAGTGAAATTAGACTTCAAAGATGTATTATTACGACCAAAAAGGAGCACGCTAAGAAGCAGAAATGACGTAAGTAATTTTTTAAAATTCTGAACTGCTGACCAAGGTATTAAGCGGAATGCCTTCTCATGAAAAATTGAAATTTTTGTGGTTGTAATATGTAGTTTGAATGGCGCTTATTTTTCAGTGACCTCTTTAACGTATATTTTATAACTGAAATATTTATAGTTGTGCCATAATATAATTTTAAAATTTGAAAATATTTTTGGCGATATTTCTGCAATAAAAATGTTAATCTTATCTGCATTAAAGTAATTATAAACCCTAATTTTATTGTTGTTATCGATAATAATATACGTGATAGTTAAATCCAAATTGTCATGCCTTTCAGTTTTAGGAAAATATATCTTAATTATAAATATTTGGATGATCTCATAAAATTTAAACAAGATCTTATTATCTAACGCAACTTCTTTTTGGCTAAATGTTTCTTTTTTTTATACACTTATGTGGTTTTGTCGTTCGATTCTTACTTACTAATTTGTACCTCTGTTCACTAATGCATGGGATAACTTTATAGTAAGGGCTCCTTAACAGCTCCTTTTTAAATGCGTGCAGAGATATAGGGCATGTAGAGGCCTTATTAAAAACATTAATCTAAAATGCAGGGGAATTTACCAGGGGCCATCCACCGTTGCTCTATACAAGAGACGTGGACGGCCCAAGGTAGCGACAAAACTATTGCAAATTGTAGAGGTAAATGTAAATATAATAATCAGAAGCGTTTCCTTCACTATGGAATAGTATAGATTTTCAATTGAAAATGAAATGAAATTACCTTATCACTAAAACAGACAGGTTTAAATTTTTCTTCTTCAGCCCTAATACATGAATGATCACAATAAAAAATCGATTACTATCATTCAAATAGGTACCGAAACAAACATAACTCTGTGATATCTCTACCTGTCGCTACTTAACTCCTGATGGAGAAAGAGACGGCATGATAATTAGCATGATTGACTGACGTTTCATTATTTAACGACTTTCCTATCCGTTGAAGCGACTGTCATTTTTGGGGCAACCAAGTAACAGAATTTGTTTTAACTAAAATAATTTACGTTCAATATTCTAATGTTTACAAAGAGAAGTAGTACTAATTACTCACGTTATAATAATGTTAGCAAAATAGACTTTTATTTAAAAGATTTTTATTCAATTTCACACATAGAAAAGAAAAAAGATGCGACTATCGCACTAAATGTACATATTTCTTACGTTTAATGAAATCTGTCATAAAGGTCAACTTAGTACTGACTAATTGTCTGTATTTCACTGCAGACACACCTAGTGCTCAAAGCCCCACCTCTTCCGATGGGCATGTTCACTCACAATGTTAGCATAAATCTACTCCGCCAATTAGATAGACAAAACTATAGACGAAGAATTTACCGGATATTAATGAAAAATGTTCAGGTTTTTTTAAAACTTACTTAAAATTATTTTTAATTCAAGACATGACATAAGACACTTGCTTGTTTCTCAAATGTTCATAATCAAAATGGCAGACGTACGGCAAAATTTAGCCCTTAAGCATGATGCCTTCTTTGAGTGATGGCTCTCTCCCCGATGATAACCAGGCCCGTGCTGATGACGCATTCGTTTTCGCCTCAAAGAGATGTCTAAGCTCTATGTAGCTGATGCCTCCCGGGCCAGCTGGATTTTCCGAAAGGGTAACCGCGTAACGCAAAGCGTAAAGGAAGGAACATGCTTGGGCTTTAGTCAAAAAAGTCTGACTCTCCTTTCCGCATAACCCAAAGCGGGTAGAGTCATTTGATGAATTACCATCCGGCAAAGAGGTATAATGCCGTCTTTGTCAGTTTCAAGTGGAATGTAGGGACAAACCGACATTTAAGAACACGTAGATCATACCTACGACACGCACACACTTTCTGGTCTCAAACTTGCTTTGCTGTATTATGAGTACTAGACAACTGATAAATGTACTTAGATTTTTCTAAATACATACATAATATAGATAAATTACATCCAGACACGGAACAAATGACAGATACATGATATGTAGATACACGAATAAATGAAAATGGGTATATTATTTACGAAAATTTCCATCACCCCCTGAAGGAATAACTACAGGGTTACTATCTGTAGGCGTTAGCAATTGAAACTTAATTGTTATTAATTGTTTTGTTTACGGATAATAATTGATCGTATACCTACCTCAATTGATACAGGATACAAAGAATGGGCTTTACCATTTAGTTTCCTTAATTCCATTTATTTTAAAAAACTTTAATGTTTTTGATAGGCTTAATAGCCCAGTATGTTCCAGCTAATTTCAAACGAGTTTCGTTGCGTATTTTCTCTTCTATCCTTTTTTACTTCAGCTTCAATAAGCATACTGTTCTTGAATGACATCTAGAGCACAATTTAATTTAGTTACGTCAGCTGGCATGTTCCTTTATTTATACCGAAGTATCTCCCATTTTTCCGCTGCAAAAAGCCAATGAAAATATTGGAAATTTTTAAGGTAAATATTAGATCAATCACAGATGCTTGCGCTCAGGTTAAATATTTCCGAAACTAGTGTGACGTATGAAAGCCCATAAAAACGCTTATATGTGTATCAAAAATAATCAATTTCTGAAATGTAATCTGAAATGAAAACTATAGTGTATTCCAAAATAAAATGTTAATCTTCCAGTTGATGTCAATTTTGCATTCACATTTTTGTTTATTTCTAAATAGCAACTGTTTTCTTGAATAACATATCCCTGTTACAATTGACAGTCAAGCAAAAACCGCACGCTTCAACAAATTATATTTAAGGGAGGTGATTAACTAATATGCATTATGTTGATAATAGAACACTATATCCTTTTTTCAAGCAATTTAACTCGGATATCCCAAAGACTGCAAAATACACGTCATCATCATCCTAGCCTTTTCCCAACTAAGTTGGGATCAGCTTCCAGTCTAACTGGATTCAGCTTTCCATTGTTTTACAGATAGGGACTGCCTATCTGACCTCAACCCAGTTACCTGAGCAACACGATACCCCTTGATTACTGTTTCTAGCTTCTGTCTACCTGTAACTGGCAAAGATTTATGAATAGCAGCCGGGGCCCACAATTTAACGTGCCTTCCGAAACATTGAGGAACTCGTCATGACAAAGATGGTCACCTATCTACGAACCAACCGCGTCAAGCGTTGCTTTACCTTCGATCGATCTACGTATGCAGCTATAGCTTAGCCACAATTCAATTATCCAAATAACAAACGTCTTTCAACTTTAACCTTGAGGTAATAAGATTGATTTTCATAAATCACTATAGGAAAAACGTTTTTCCTCTACTATAAATATCTATAAAGCTAACGACAACATATTAGTTCCCCCAATCAAAAAGTAATTTATTGTCTATGGTGGCGTACGTCATCGTTCCGTGATAAAACGAAGTAAACGCAGTAAATGGTCCCTCAGTAACGTGTTTCATGTTCAACCGAACCTAATTTACTCATATTACAGTCTCCGGCAAAAATATTGGAAGACAAACGGAACAAAAATTGAATATAAAATGTCATGGTCATAGAAGAATTTGTTGTTTCACTTTCACAGCTATTGTCAAAATAAAATGCAAAATGTTTTTTTATTATGCCTACAAACAGACGTTGTTATAAGTTAATATTTCCATGTGAAAAACAGTCGGTTTGTAACTCTAAATGATAGATCTAATGACTCTAGTAAAGCGAATCCAAAATGTCGTTCCCATGGAAAAGAATCAAGAAGAAACTCCATAGGTTAGCATCTAGTAAAATTTCAAACTACCATATTTCCCCAAAAGTACACTCACATATTCTTTAAACAATTCAGTAAGGTATTGTTTACAAACATGAGTCATTAGTTGAACTAATGGCTACATGCGTAACGTTAGCAAAAATGGGAACCTTGGCGATAAGCCAAATAGACCAAATGGAGGAAATAATGAATGTAAGACTTCCTTTCAGATACCGATTTTATACACGACAGTGAATGGTAGAAGGCATCAACTGGCCTATATTAAAGTACGCTGGAAAACCTCGGAAATTGAAACTGTAACTTGTAAAGATTACAGTAATATGATTTTAGTAATATGTGTGTAACAATAGCCGAGTGGTTAAGTTCACAATGCCAAACCCACTGAGCGCGACGTATCTCACGTAGAACAAGCATTCGTGTGATCCACGACTCTTGTCCTGAGTCTGAGTGTCTTTGTTCATGTGACTTGAATGTATGTAAATCCCACTCGACACGAGAACTAAAAATCTTACTACAGGAGTCGAAAAAAAAGACCAAAAAGAAAAGAAAGAATAGTTATATAAAAGCAGTTTTTAATCAAATCAAACATGGGCTTGAAGAATTTCGTTAGTTTCGCGGAATAATATACCTAATGCAGGTTAATGTACTACCCACACGTACCTACATAGTGCACCTGTACTGCACCTACGGTTTACATAACCATGCTTGTTGCCTTCACCAAGGTCGTTTGCGTGGAAAATTATAGTTCACGTGAGGAAACTAAATAACTATACAACCTGATCGATATTAAGAGTTCTATTTCCGAGCTATTAATAGTAGATAAGGCATCGATTGGAAAGTTAAGCTGCCTCGTCTAAATCGGTTTTGAGGATGGGTTACCGTTTTGATTTCGGAGGTAGTACTAGTGTTTGTGTTGGTAAGGTTCCATGCTCAAGGGTAAAATGGAACTCTATTACTAAGGCTCCACTGCCCGTCCGCCCGTTTGGCCCCAGGCTTTATCTCACAAACTGTTAAAGCTAGGTAGTCGATATTTTTACAGATGAAGTATTTCTGTTATCGCTATAACAGAAGTGCATAGATTGGCATAGTTGACTATTTGTGTTGCATATTTGAACCGATTGAAGAAGGAGGAAGTTCTCAATTCGTCTGTTTTTTGTGTTTGTTACTACGAACTTCAGCCTGGATGAACTGATTTTGATGACTCTTTTTTCATTTAACGTGAAGTTGCAGTCATTTTGTCCAATAAACTTCATCAAGTTTGGTTGAGTAGTTTTTATTTGAGCCTTTACTCTATTCGCACGTAGGCACCTTCAGTGTCACAAGTCACTTGACCGGTTATTTTCTGTATCACAATATGCTCATATTCTAGTCTTAAACATTTCCTAGCGATCATTTGCATTTCTATTAATTTGCATTAACATCGACTACCATGCGTTATCTTATCTCGCACGGGTTTAATTACATTATCGCGTCTCTACACTTAGTAGTTCATTAGCTCGACTTTAATTACATAATGCACTGATACTGGCTTTTCCAGCATCTTGCGAAAAACGCACGGCAGGTGCATAGGAAAAAGTCCATCTATCATGCCGTCTATCATTGTCATCATGTGGAGACAGATAGTCATTAGAGGACGAACTGAGCTAAGTAGCACAATGAGGAATATACAGGGTATTCTATAAATCAAGACCAAGCGGACTCTTATGAGGAAGTCTTAGGAGCTAACCAAAAAATAGTTATAAAAATCACTTTGCTGAAAAAATGTCATGACTACACGGATAGCCGAGTGGTATGGTCACCACAAACGCGCTAGGGGAGACATATCTCGGGTTCGATACTTCGCTGAACGCGCAGGTCAAGCGTTTGTGTATTCCACGAATGATTTTTCTGATTCTGAGTGTCTTTGTGCTGAATACTACCTGTTGCCCGCGAATTCGTCCGCGTGGTTAGATGTAAGTTTGGAATTTTTGAACGGTAACCCTCAAAGATGAATAATTTTCCCTGTTTTTTCCGCATTTTCCATTGTATTTTCGCTCCTATTAGTCGCAGCGTGATGGTATATAGCCTTAAACCTTCCTCGGTGAATGGTCTATAGAACACAAATAGAATTTTTCAATTTGAGCCAGTAGTTCCTGAGATTCGCAAGTTCAAACAAACTAACAAACTCTTCAACTTTATATATTAGTATAGATTTGTGAAATCCCCCACAATATCAAAGCGTAAATTCACAAGTACGAGAGTTGTTTAAAACTAAAATATAATTTAGTTAGATCTTTCGAGTCTCGTCTCTACAAATATAAAGTTCGCTCAGTCAGCTAGAACCTAGCTTATATGTATAGTTCATATCATCATCACCATCGGCCTAGCCTTATCCCAACTATGTTGGGGTCGGCTTCCAGTCTAACCGATTTCAGCTAAGTACCAGTGTTTTACAAGGAGCGACTGCCTATCTGACCTTCTCAACCCTTTACCTGGGCAACACGATACCCCTTAGAAAAATCAATACAAATTTGTAACTTCTCATCGATTACTCTGTACTAATGTCATCACCGTTGCGTTGTCATTGCTAGTCTCGTCGCCTTGGCCTCGATCTGACCGTCCGGAACAGACCCGACCGAAAATATCTGCCTCGCTCCGATTTCTTTCATCTTTTGTTTGTCACCGATACACGGCGCGAAGTTGTTAGAAACCGGTCAAGTGCGAGTTGGATACGCGTCACTGAGGGTTACGTGGAAATAGGAAAAACTAATTTTCTAACGATAATAGTTAACCGCCATATATTTTAAAACTTTACTTAAACTTATTTTTCTGTGAAAATTTTCAACTATCTTGCTATCAAATTCATGAGATACATCCTTCTCAGGCGAAAGAACAATAATCAGGGTAGCAGGGTTACGTTTTAACCATTGCGTATGGAGCCCCAATATCTAAAAGGACTTTTATTTGACCGCGTGTTTTTCGAGGTTTAGACGTCAAATTCATCATTAATAAATGAATAACTTCTAGTCTATTTTATGAATTCTGTAATTTCTGCCCCGTACTGAATTTCCAATTATTGTTTTGGGAAAAATCTTAGAATATTATGAATAGTCCCAATTTTATCCAATTTCCAAATAATAGTAAATAGCTGAATTGGAGCCATGGTGTCTGGCGACATTAGCCACCCTTGCCCGGAATCATGGACGTTATAATTACAAGTAGTCTTAAAATATTCTCAAATTGTACATCGTAATTTGACACTTACTCGTTGCCCTTCAAATTTTAACACGTTCAGTAAGAAGGTTAGAACTGTGTTCAATGATCATGTGAAACATTTGAATAACAAATGAAAACACATAAAACGTCAGAACTATTGTTGCTTATCTCAATCGACTATTATCTACAAAATGACCTAACTGTCACCACCACGTAAGGTAGTGTACACAACGAGCATAACGTCAAACAACCTCAATGTGAATGCGGCTGTATACAGCATTTATGTATTTATGACCAAGACGTTCTTATTATTTACGACATATTATTATTATTTATCTAACTAACTATGGCCCATCCAGCCATGGCTTTCCATTGTATCTTCGTAGTATATAGCCTGAAACCGTCCTCAATGAATGGTCTATTCAACACAGAACGAATTTTTCAATTTGAACCAGTAGTTCCTGAGATTAGCGCGTTCAAACAAACAAACTCTGCAGTTTTATATATTAGTATAATAAAAGTAATTTCCATAGACTGGTGCCTTATTTAATGACGTTAACGATTGTGGAAGTGATACTTGGCTAAAGGCTATTGCTTGATCTGAACAAGTATGTTTAACCGCCTTCAAAAAGACAAAGGGTCTCAAATCGGGTATTTTTTGTGTTGCATACTCTTCTTTTTAAGAGGGTCTATAAGTTTACTTTACCCAAAATCTATGATATCGACATCCCTTACAAAATTCTGTTATTCTGATCACGATTCCTTGAAGAAATCTGCTCATTTAGAATATCACCTAGCAATGTCCCTAAAACGTTATCTTATGTTAATGTAGTAAATAATATAACGAAATACGTTCAACACATAATTAAGTTTGAATCAGTAAAATAAAGTTCGGAAAACCATCCCAAGCACAAGGTTCGACTTCTAGAACCCATTCTAGATATTCTATTACGTAAAAATAATTAAATACACAAGACGTCCTTGATAAACGTTTGCAAGAATCTCCGCCAGCTTTATTGTTACGAAGCTCCAATTTTGGCTGTTTTCCAACTGTATTACGTTACGTGGAAAACGAAAATCATTCGCAATTTCACTGTGGATTCCTCTGCCCTGCTTTCATACGAAATATGTAGTTGCAAAATTTGAATTCATTTACAACTAATTTGAACCATATTTTTGGTCCAATTAAGCGTCTAATTATAAGAATGTTGTTCATTAATCATGTAATTTGACACTTATATTTCTGAGGGTTTACCGTAACTCTCTAAAGTAAGCAATTCCGAAAGCGTGACGGCGTATTACACAGCGTAGAACAATGTCTCTCTTTCACCAGTTGTTTTTCCAGGACGATAAACTAAGAGAGCCTTAAGAAGAGAGTGTACACTCTTTTAAAGGCCGTCCATGCATCAGCGATAACTCAGGACAGGTGTCCAATGGCGGAGGTGATTCATACCATCATTAAAGTAGAGATTGTTTTTTAGTGATTTGCCTTTTGTACTCATCAAATTTGTTTGTATTGACCTGATTTGTTTTTCCTTATGGTGTAAAATAAAGAGTATTCTATCTATCTAAAGTCGACGAGGCCGTATGCCGCCTCAAATGTAAATAAAAACACTACTCAAAGATGTTAATACTTTGAAAAAGATAAAAAAACACTAAACTTTCCAATAATAATTGGGCTCTCGTTAAACGTAATTTGATACTTCTATTTTTGGACAGCTGATCATTCAATCTGTTGTCAAATCTATTGACCTACTGTGATTGATTGGTCAAAGCCTAACAAACAATCACGGCCCTTGATTACTTTGACTAAGTCCTCCCTACAGTTTACATGTTTAGCGTGGCTGCTCTTAAATTGTGTCAATTCCCTAACTCTGGTGCTAAAACAGGTCGAAAAAGATTAGAGCGGAATAGGTTTAAAAAAATACAGGTTTATACGTTTACCTCAGTTTGCTCTGGCTGATACCCTTATTTTTAAGGGAGGTTTGGTAAACTCTTACTAGCTTAAACTACTGTTTACCATCTTTCTACCTAGAACCAAAGGATGTGATGCAAAGTATCGTGATCTCCGGCCGGTATACTCCTTTTAAAGAAGGCAACAGTCCAACATTGACTTAGATGTCATTTTGCTTTTCTTTTCGTAATATTAGGAGGCGAGATAAGCAGATGACGCACACATAGGTCATATTTTGCAGCTACCGTCGACATACAAGTGAAAGGAGTGGGCTAAAGTTTTTTTTCTTTAACAAATATTAATTATGTGTTTTTATTTGTTCCAGGTTGATTTGTACCGAGAGATCACATTCCGCAACTCTGGCCAGACCTACAAAGGAGTCCCAGTCATGGCCAGCAACATGGACACCGTGGGAACATTTGAAATGGCACAGGAACTGTCAAAGGTAATAGTTTATGCTGGCTATTGATGACGCTCTAACTCTTATAGTAATGTTATTGTGAATGTGGAAGGGAGATGCCGCTCTACGTCATGTATAGTGCTGTCACTCTTGCAGTAATATTATTTTAAGAGAAGGTGGTAGACTTCTTTTAGAGGTATATTCTTTTAGATAGTTACATTTCTTTCAGTACTATGATTACTCTTTTTAAATCGCTCTCGTGTTGAGCTGACAGGCAAAATCAAAACTTTTGTTTCATACAGGCCGTTTTCCAGGTTTTAAAACGTTACAATATTGACTCTAGATCTACGGTTCCAAAATGTCATTTTTATGGAGAAAAACCGGCAAGAAACTCCAAACTTTTATATATATATATAATACAAAGAGTTCTGGAATAGAAAGGGAAGGTCTTTGCCCAGCTGTAGGGTATGTCACGGATGCCCACCTTATAGTGGTCTTAAGTCTCATAGCACAGACTAATATTAATAAGGGCGAAAGTTTTAGAGTAGTTTTAAAGAGGTATATTTGCTACCTGTTCATGTTTAAATACCTGAACTAAATTCAACAAAATTTGTTACACAGGTTACTAAGACTTGAGCTAAACCACAGCTAGTTGCGATAACGCAACAAGATGTTTAATTCAACGATAAATATAGTCACATGCTTCACTGGGATGAATATAACTCGGTGATTATTCAAATTAAATTCATGTAAAGATATGAACACGTGCCTAGATAATAGTAATGGTTTCTAAGCACATATGTTTCATTAATTATTCAATTAAGGTATTGTTTTTATCTATTTCAGCACGGACTATTCACGTGTATCCACAAATACTATTCCATTGACGACTGGAAGAAGTTCGCAACAGAACATCCAGAGTGTCTGGAACAAATGGGTATGTATCTATTTTACTGTACTCCTCCAAAACAGCTAGACCGATTTTAATTAAATTTTATGTTTACATTAACATTTCTGACAATCACCTTATATCTATTTTTATATCCCTAAGTGCTAATAGTTGTCTTGGTATTTTATTAATTATTAGGAGAAAATGTTTTTTCATCGGGCATAGTGCCGACACTATTTTAATTTAAAAATTTGAATTGGGCTTTTACTGATGGATGGCTGGGTATAACAATTTTTTAGTATAAGAAAACTATTCCTATAACACACTGTTCCTATAAAATACTAAAATCTATTTATCAATAAAGATATAGAATAATAATAATAAAAATCTATCTTTATTCAGAAACTCACACAGCTTATTGACATCCAGTATTAATCTACGAGAATCTACGAAATCTTAATAAACCTTCTTGTACTTCAGCGGCCAGTTCGGGAACAGCGGAAGCAGACTTCGAGCGTCTAGCAGAGATTCTGAACACTGTTAAAGACCTGAAGTTTATCTGCCTGGACGTGGCCAACGGGTACTCACAGCACTTTGTGGAGTACGTGCGGCGAGTGAGGGCCGCATTCCCCACACACACTATTATTGTAAGTTAACCAAAAAGTTTTTATTTTACTTCCATTTAGACTGGACTCTTGGTCTTGTGGTTAGTCATCCTGACTGTTGTACTGGAGGTCGCGGGTTCGATTCTCACCCAGGACAAATGTTTGTGTGATGAACATGATATTTTGTTCTGCGTGTTTGTGTCATTTATCTATGTATGTATTCAGAAATAAATAAGTATTTTTGTCAGTTTTCTTGTATTTAACAAGCTTTGCTTAGTTTGAGACTAGATGGCGTTGTATGAAAATTCTGGAATATTATTATTTTATAATATAAATGTAAGGTGCGAGGTGTGACAAAATTGATTAACCGTGTGATCATTTGCTTCCAGGCTGGTAACGTAGTCACTGGAGAGATGGTTGAGGAACTTATTCTATCTGGGGCAGATATCATCAAGGTATGCTTGTAAATATTCAACAGCACCAAAAGCTTAGGTGTAGAGTAAATAGTTATTATTTCCTATATTATATTTATGATGCGGGATGGATGTACCTCATTCACCATTTTTATGTTTTAAATAATGATGCGAAATGTACTAACGTGTAATTCACGACAGTAACCATTTTCCTATATTACTTGGAATATTTCGTCGTCGTCATAAAAGGCAGAATTTATACAGAAGGTTCCAAAGAACATAACTGTAAAACATACACAAGGATTGGACGCCGACGGCAAAAAAGCTTTCAGTTAATTCGCTGAAGTATTAATCTATTTTTGTACACAAAAAGTGAATTAACACGAGAAAACTAAATATTTTTTTTTAACTACAAACGAATTCTCGAATTGTATTAACTGTATGTTATCCCACAGGTGGGTATAGGCCCAGGGTCTGTATGCACGACACGCATCAAGACAGGTGTGGGCTACCCGCAGCTGTCCGCCGTCATCGAGTGCGCAGACGCAGCGCACGGACTCAAGGGACACATCATATCTGTAAGATATATAGTATATTATTAACTTAGTATTTAAGTGTTGCTTGTATAGTGTTTGGGTTTGTGTCTCAAAGAAGTATTTTTTGCACAAGGAAATAACTTTTTTTCCAAGAAAGAATGGACTGAAAAAACCAGTGTTGTCATTAATATGGTTCAAACTATTAAGTCAGCGGGCGCTAAACACAAAAATAATTAAAAATTATATTTCGCGTATTCTGTGAAACGTGTAAAATAAAATTAAAGAATTAACCTTTATGTTACCTTTACATTAAAGTTTGTTAGAACCCTTCGCCTCATTTTGCAGTTGTACGTGTCATAAACATCCCTAGGCCTGTAGGCCGGTAAAAATTTCACTAGTTTTAGCATCAAATAAAGCGCTTAAATGTATGTTTGAAAGTATTTTCCCTTTTGTGAGCGATTAGTTCAACGTTATCATTTGTGCCTAAATCACCTGTCTAGACGTATTCGTGTTTTATTTTCCCAGGACGGTGGTTGCACATGTCCCGGTGACGTAGCGAAGGCGTTCGGTGCGGGCGCGGACTTCGTGATGGCGGGCGGCATGTTCGCGGGACACGACCAGTGCGGGGGCGACGTCGTGGCCACGGCTGATGGGAGGAAGGTCAAGCTATTCTACGGCATGTCGTCATCCACGGCCATGCTGAAGCATTCCGGAGGCGTTGCGGAGTACAGGTCTTCGGAAGGTAAGGCTGAGTTTTTGAATATTTTTCGCTTTGGTTTTTTCCAAAAGGTATTTAGATAGTATGTAGAAGAATAGCTTGTCATACAACGATTAAGAAGGAATTAGATTGTCTGTAAAGAATCTCCTCACCATTACAACATGTAGTCATACAACAATAAAGTCCTGATGCAAGAAACAAGGTTTTATTATGTTTAATGTAAATCGATTTTGATTCATGCAATCGTTCAGTTAGATCAGTGATTCCCAAAGTGGTCCAGGTGGACCCCCAGGGGTCCACGGGAGTCTTGCTGGGGGTCTACGTAGGTGTAAATAAAAAATGGGGGTGCATAAGATGTTAATAGGGGTCCACGAAAATGTATCTGCTGTTGACAGTAAAGAGCAAAACTGTGCGACAAAATGTATATTAGTATTTGCTAGTGCCGTGCCGGAGACAAGTAAAACCTTTTTTGTTGTAGTTCTTAAGTATTTTGTTTACGTGTACAAGTCGGTAGACCACAACTGCTGGTATAGATAGGTAGCTTAGTAACTTACAGATATATTGATTGTCCTCTTTCACTTGAAGACAAACACAGCACGTTTTAATCAATTGCTTTTTCGCGAGAGAAGCACTGCTTCTCTAAAAAGGCTGAATAAGTAATATTGCAGAGCAATTAATTTTGTATTTTTTCTTGCAAATATCTACTATTTTTTTAAATTGGAACTTCATAGTCATTTTAAATCAATTTTGTTTTATCAAAATTATTCAGTTTGTCACGTTTTAAAAATGTAGCCGCAGACAAAAAATACGCATATTCACGGAACACGTTAACTCATTGATTTGATGAAATGTTAGTTATTATGCTAACGATAGATAAACAACCATGGATCATAAATCTATATAAATTTAAAAAAGGCTACCAAACATTTTGGCTGCAATCAGAAATATCCAAAAAATGTCGTGGACTGTGGGAAATTGAAAGGAAATTTTTAATAGCTTTTCCCTCTACATACCTTGTCGAAAGGAGTTTTAGTGCCGTTACAGACCTCTTAAGAAAAAAATGAGCAAATGAAGCATCACAGAGCGGGGGTATTTGCGGTTATTGCTCACAAAAATAAAGCCGAACATTGATTGTTAGCTGAAACTCCATCAAATTCCTTCTCTTCTCCTTCCTTACTCTCCAAGTGCTTCCCATTAAATTAAATTATGACCTGAACCTATATTAGCTTATTTAATTTTTCTTGTAATTCTATTTTTTTAATAAAAAGAGTATTAGGTATATAGTGTACCATTTTTCGTTTTGATTTTACCTATCGGAATGTAGGGACAGAATTCAGAAGCGACATAATTTTTATTTTTTGGTAACTTCAAGTATGTGGTAGAAATGTAGAAGCAGGGGGTCCACCGAAACCAGCAAAATTTGAAAGTGGTCCACGAGAAAAAAAAGTTTGGGAACTACTGAGTTAGATAAACACCCTTTGATAGGATGGCATTAAACTCTTCTAAGAAAACTGAAGTGTCCTAGAACCTGACAGCCTAGGATCCTATGGAGGCGTTTTCCCAGAAGTGGACAAACGAAAAACTCATGGATTCGTATTCAATAATTGTAGAAAGTGCTTATCACGATCTTAACTTTTTTAACTCCAGGTAAGACAGTAGAAGTGGAATACCGTGGGGACGTCGGGGTCACGGTCAAGGACATCCTGGGCGGGCTGAGGTCAGCCTGCACGTACGTAGGGGCAGCACACCTGAGGGAGCTGCCCCGGAGAGCCACCTTCATCCGCTGCTGCAGGCAGGTCAACGATACATTCTCTTAATCTTAATAGCAGGACATATTAAGTGGGTATTGGATCTTTTTTAAATGTTTTTTTTCTTTAAACTGACCAAATATTTTGTTTCACGGAAGATATTTGCTTTTTTTTGTATTTCATTTTAAATACGGACGTGATAACAGATCCATTTTATCTATGAGAAGAGACCGGAAAGAGAAATAGCTTTTTATAATTTAAATTGATTAAATCACAAGGATGCTGTGTCGTTGGCTTAACTATAAACTCCAGAATGTTCTTTATTAACCTTAAAATGGTTTTTGGGATAGTCAAGATAGATGTGAAAAGTGTGACAAGAATGCCCGGGCATTTTGGAAACCTTTTCTTCTCCAAAGGTAATCAATCCTGTAGAGAGTATTCATAGAAATTTTGTCTACGACAATGTCTTGGAGAAAGTTTTTCTATTCTATTTTGATGTAGAATTTTTAAAATGCCCGGACATTTTTGTTTCGCCTTGCAAGAATATTTAGAAAACGTGTAATCCCAGATTTTTCAACATCATTTCCAAATAAATAAATTGTTAATGTAAAGAATATCTTACATCTCTTACTTATAAGCTTAAGGTATTCAGCTAAACGCGAGAAAATCTAAAATGTTTACTTAAAATCTCATTGTATGTAGAAAAATAAATTTTAAATTTAATCACTTAAATAGCTAAAGCAATCAATTAAGACGTGGCCTCGGAATCAGCAAGACTGATATTGACATTGTATACCGTGATTCAAATAACAATAGGTATGGTTTTCGGCCATATTGGAATTCCTTCGACTTTTGCAAATCTTAAAAAAAACCGTACGAACTTGCTTTAAGGAGCTTTCATTCGATAATACTAATGATTTTAAACAATTCTATTTAACAATATATTTTTAGTTAGTCTATAAAGATGGAATTATAATGCCTATTCTTATTTGAATCGATTTGTATGTGTTTTATTGTTTATTGTTAAATTGTTAACACAGATTGTTAATTGCTTTCATCGACTACTATTTGATATCTCAAATCACAACAATAAGGCTAAAACCAAAGATCAGAAGATTGTAGAGTAAACTTAAATATTTTATGCACATCCATACCCAGGACTGCGACTGCTTAAAACAGTCAAATTTTCTCAGACTATTTTCCCATAAAACATATGTACTGTCAAGACGAGGAACGACACTTTCGCAAGAAACGACAATTTGACAAATGACACTTCCATATATTGCACACTTTGCCTCATTTTGATTATATGCTAAAGTGGCCAATCATATTCTAGATAACTTAAAGCGGAAGTGACGTTCCGTTTCAAGATCTAACAAACAGTGACAGCTTTAGAAGGTCAAAATTTACATTTGACAAAGTGTCGTTAACCATTACGTGCATTGTCCTTAATATATAAGTGGTGTCGTTGTGCATAAGTTTACTCCACAAAATGTTCTGAAATGTTTATATCATACAAAGCTTAACGCTGGTGCTATTTTAATCTTTCTTAGATTAGAAAATGCGATCAAAAACTGCTTAAATAGATGTAATAGTTCAATTTTAATATAAACTTATTAAAAATCTTCAAACAATTTTTTATTTATTGTTGATTTAATTTGTTATTTTGTCACAAAGTTCACGTTGTTGGTGTATGTTATTTATTTAAATTACGAAAATTTATATTTTAAGTGGTTTGTTTGTGTGTGTTTCAAAAGTTTATTTACATAATCAGATTTGCAAAAGAATGTAGTAAGTATGAACTATAGGAAGGTTTTGCCATTCGACTACGGGACCCTAAGACAGACAAAATTTTGTGAATCTGATTTGGTTTATAATCTTTTGTTGTTGATTGTTCGAGTTCGAAAAATATTTGTATGCTTTTGAACTATAAGACATGTTTGGTCACTCGAGACATCTCATTCAAGGCCTGAATACTGAATTTGAATTTTGTACGCACAACTTTGGTGTTACGGAAAAATATCTAATTACTGAGTTTACCATCACAAGGGCCAAGTTGTGAGAGAGAGATGTGGCACTACGACATCTATAGCTCTATCTCGCTTACTCAAATGCAGCCACCTCACTTTAAGAGGCTATAGTAGGCTCCCGATCTATTGTGCCTACCACACAAGTAAATTTCTGTGAAAGCACAATGCAATGTAAAATTTTTTGAAAAGTGTTTTATTTTTAAATATTTTTATTATTTTATGTGTTGATGATGATGAATTGTTGTTTAAGACGAAATAAAGTTAATGTACAAAATGGTTTTTTGTATTATTTAATGACCCATGCTTCATAAAATAAAACACGCGAGAGTTTCTCCAATCTTTACCTAAATTAGGCTTAGCCTAAATTATGAAATTTGGAAGTACCTAGATCCTAAGGAATACCTTTTTTTCGTATATCAATTACCAGCTCTACATCCTAAAATAATTGGAAAAAGGTCACCTCAAATAAAAACAAAACAATTTCAGGAATTTATAATAAAAAAGTACATAACTAACATTGCTTTGTAGTGCAGATAGCGTTGCCTGACTCCATGCAGTAGCACACGTTACAGTCCACCGAATACGTGTGGCCTCGCGGACAGAAGTTATCTTTCTGGATGAACGGGATGAACTCCATGATCATATTCTCATCACCCTCAGCTTCCCCCGCCCGGCTCTTAAATACCAACGGCTCATCTTTCTTCTTTTTCTTTATACACAATTTTGACGTACAAGCTACCGTTTTCCCATCCGCCATGCATCTGCACTTGTTACACTCTTGCTGGTAAAAGTGCATCGGCTCGCAATACCCGTGCATTGAAGACAGAGCTTTTAGTTTGTCGTTGTCATCTGCTTTGCATGACTCGTCAATAGTACAGTATTCTGTCTTCACCCCGTTGTTGAAGTCGCAGTGGCAGATCAAGCAGTTCACTTGGTAGGTGGTGCCCTCGACGCAGTCGTGTTTGGAACCTTCCGTACGAGAACACGACTTCAGGGTACAGCCGAAGTATTTGACACCGTCTATCATGAAGCAGTGACACGTATTGCATTCTTTGTCATACTTGGAGCCTGGTACGCAGTTATAGTCATCAGATGATGGATTCACTTCCTCATATTTCATTTTCGGTAGTCTTATCTCAGTGTGATTATGTAAGCATTTCTTTGCAGTGCAGTATATAGTTTCCTTCTTATCACAATGACAAAAGTTGCAATCTTTCTTGAACGTAACGCTAGGGTTTTTGTTGCTGCAAGCCGTGTTCTGCATGACGATCATGTTTATATTTTCGGTCGCGGTACAATTGTCGCAGAGTAGTCTGTTGTTTCTGAGGCAGACGCAAGTTTGGCAGCCGAGTCTGTACCGTTTGGTGGGGGTGCAGGTGGCGTAGATCTCTTCGACTAGTTCACTGCCTGTGTGTGAGCGTTCGACGTTTTCGGAGACGCTGCACTTTCGTTTTGTGCAAAGATTGGAGTCGAGTCGTTCTGTGGAAGGGCAGTAGCAGACGTTACAGCCGACGAGGTATAGTTTGGTGGCCTGACAGCTTTGGTTCATTGTTGGCTGCTCGTGGTCTGTGACTTCTACCGCGTGGAGGACTTGGAAGATGTCGCGGCAGACGGGGTTGGGCCACGTGCCATCCTCGGTGCACACGCAGAGCAGCTCTCCCTTGCGGTAGTGCACTCCGGCCTCGCACGCACTATCGTCAGAACGCCACACGCCCCTACCTTCCATGCCTACATCCATTTCTCTTATTGCGTCTGTAAATTGATTGCGGAAGTTAATTAAGTTTAAATCGAATAGAATAGAACTTTATTTGCTAAGAATGCAGGTACATACAAATAGGATGGAAAATAACATAATACAGAACCGTGTACATTCTGCCTTGTAGGCATGCAAATACATAATATTATACAATTTTGTTAAATAGAAGATTAAAATTTATAATTAAGGAAATCCTGAACAGAATAATAACATTTGTCTACGAGTAATTCTGTTAAACATTTTTTAAATTTTATCAATGGCAAGGTTTTTATATGATTAGGAATTTTATTAAAAATAACAGGAGCCATACAGATCACACTCTTTGTTAATAAGCTAGTTTTAAATTTACCTGTGCATGGTTTTGATATTGTGATCTTAATTATGTACTTCGTTTTTTGGTTTCCATTAATGTTGCAAATAAATTACGGTTTGTTATAACAAACATTGCTAATTCGAGAATATATAGGCAAGGGAAAGTTAACAATTTAAGAGACTTGAATAAAGGAACACAACTGTCAGTGATTTTGAGGCCGAATATAGCTCTCAAACAGCGCTTTTGAGCTTTGAAAATGCTTTCACGTTCACTACAAGAAACCCCAAAATATTACACCAAATCTTAGGATAGAAATGACAAGTCCGTGGTAGGCCAGTAATACTGTTGACAGATTTACTTTTTTTGATAGATTGTATAACATAAACGCGGCTGTGCTTAAACGTTTACAAATATCTTCTCTTCGAATGCGCTCGATTAGGGATGACACCGGCGTATATTCCGGGTATTAGTCAGACAATTACTTATTCCTCTGGTAATAAAAATCAACAAAAACTGCCTTAAAATTTAGTACAGGCGACTAGTAATGTAACGAGTAAGCCTTAACGCTGACGTCATGGGTAAGTTCGATTGCAATTTATTTAATTTATAAAAAAATAAAGGCTGGTCAACCTTATTAAAATCCCCTTCAATCCAAAAGCCCCTCTTGACGATTGTCCTTTGTGTTTCTAACTACCATCTAATTACATTATTAGTGACTCATGGATAGCATTATCAGCTTATTTACCATTAAAGTGTCCAAACATGTCCACCTCGTTGCAGACCCGAGCATGGCAGGAGTACTGACTCTTGGCGTCACAGTGGCACCAGTTACAATCGTTAAGAGCGATGGTGTTCCTTGTGCATCGCTCACTCCACACCTTTTCAGCCACCGCTGTAATATAAATCATTAAATAGATCGTTAATATTATGTACCCTTTTTTGGACACTTGTCGGGTAAGGCAATAGGTAATGTCAGACTTACTGACTAAACCTGGCAATGCATTGCAATTTCAGACACAATATTTATATAACCTGGGGATATTTTATGTCATTAGCAAAACTATTTTTATGTGTATCTGTATTCATCGACCCGAAAGACTCCCAACTATCCCATAAATAAAGACTCGCCACATAATTTCCATTTACATATGTCAAAAGTTTTCGACATAAGTTTAAGATAATTTTAAATTTATATATGTATATTTTGTACTCACGTTTCTCATGACCCAGCATAGTAACAAAAGGTACATGAAACAATAAAAATAAAGGTTTCAATTCCATTTTTATCATGTTTTTTACTTAACTCATATCTGTGTGATTCCTACTCTTTATGTAACTTCGTTTCGTAGATTTAATAATTGAATTTTACTTTTATGGGCACATGCGATATCGGGTGAAATTTTTAATTGATTTATTTTTTCAGCTGTAACTTTAAGGTTTTTTGTAGAGAGTGTATGTAATGTTTCTTTTAGAATAGCAACTTTCCTTGCAACGTTTTGTTATTCTGTAGATTTAATAAACTTATGTAAGTTGATAAAATATATTGTTTTTACTGAATAATTTTGATCTGATTGAACGCTTTTCCTAGAATTTTAGATTAACCTGTGTCTACATAAGATCTTATGGACGATAACTGATTTTTATAATGATAAATGTTTGTCATTGAACATCAAACAATTAATGAGTCTCAATAAACTCCAGGTCGTTATGCTTAGTTTTATAGTATTCAATAATAAAAAAATATCAGCCAATGTATGTCCCAAAGCTGACAACATGCCTCTTTCCTCATGAGGAATGTTTGAGCATTGACCACGCTAGCTCAGGGTTGGCAATTTTGGATGATAAAATTTGGAACCGAAGTTGCCACACGATGTTGTATTTCATAGTTTGTCAGTGGTGTCTTGGAAAAATTAAGTTATTGGGATCAAACCTGCATGTCGAGCCCATACATAATACTAAAAAAAGACCACTTACGACTAAAATGGAATAATTTAGAGAGGGACCATCAAATTTTATGTTCGAGTATTCAGGAAAGGATCAAAAAGAAGTAAAGCTTTATTGCGCTTTATCTTTACAACTGTTATTAGTACAGAGCAGTTTGCTATTCTTCAAACAGAAGCACATGTTACAGTCATTCATATTCGTGGTGCCGGGAACGCACTTCGTTTCGTTGCTGATAGACACCATCGACTTCCTCAGAGCGAGTTGGAATACTTTGTTCAGTACTTTAGGGAGGTTAATCTTCAACGTATTGCCGACGTACTGGTAGGACTCTCCCGACTTCCCTTCCCGAGCCATCTGTTGAAGCTCAGCGTTCAACTGTTTCTGGTTTTCGTCGTTAAGTGCGTGCATGTTGTATTGCAGCCCATTTTGAGGTGTTCCAGGGGGAGTACTGTTCTGGCCCATTTCAACGTCAATTTCGTTAGAATCTTCATCATTATCTTCATCAGTGTTATCCATTTTACTCTCATTAAGCATCTCATCGCCTTCCTCGAACGGGAACATTGTGCTCGCGCCCCTCAATTCTTCTTGTTCTTCCTTTTCAGTTTCTTTTGCAGCAGCTGCAGTTGTTGCTTCCGTCGGAGCTGATGTAATAGATGTTCCTTGCTTTGGTACTTCTTCTGAATCCGAGTAATATTCCTCTCTGTCGTAGCTGCTGTTTTCATCTACAAGAGGCGGAGGCATTTGAGCTTGGACTGTTGGAGCTTGGGCTACTGCGTTGGCTTGGGCTGGAGCTTGGCGCTGGTCTTGGCGCTGGTCTTGGCCCTGATCTGGACCTTGGTCTGGGCCTTGGTCTGTTCCCTGGTCTGGTCCCTGATCTGGGCCCTGGTCTTGGCCTTGGTCTTGGTTTTGGTCTTGGCCTTGGTCCTGACCAAGCGCTTGGGTTTTATTTTCATTGCCTTCTCGATTTACTTCAATCCCGTATTGTTGATCTTCTCGCAAGCGTATCACCATATCGGTCGTTGCAGTTACGGCTCGGTTTTTACTTTCCGGTAAGGTTGTTGCATTTTCTGCGTAACCGTATCTCAATACCCTTTGGTTATCAGGTATGAGCTCTATAGCTTCTCTTATAAGGTCTTTGCCGCACACTCTTAAATTATAAGAGCCAAGTTCAAGTTTTTTGGAGTAATAGTTTCCTGTGTTGCATACAAGTTTATTTTGGTTGACGCAGAAGCAGAATTGGCAGGGAGCTAATGAGTACCAGTTTTTGATTTCGCAGCTGCTGTAGACGCTGTTGGGTCCCATGTTGATTCTCCGTTTGTTGTCATCTTCGCAAGCATTTCTCGTACAGCGGTCGCCGATGATTTCTCCGTCGGGCCCGCACCGGCAGACGTTACAGTCGATCACGACGTATGTGTCTGGGGTACACTTGTATTTCACCACGTTGCTTGGCGGTAACGACTGGAATGTTTCCTGGCAACTTTTGTGAGGCCATCTACCGTCCTTTGTGCAAATACAGGTTATCAAGTTTTGCACGTAAAGTTGGTTTGGATAGCATAGTTGTTTCGATGATTCTACTTCTTTTTGATCTGAAAAAAAGTGAAGTTAAGTCTTTAGGTTACTCTTTCATATAAAATGTTCATGCAGTCTGATGGATAAGTTGTCGTTAGTTTGCTACGTACTTTTGTTTCTATTGCAATCGACGGGGTTACATTCAAAAACAGTCTTCGACGTGCATAAACATTTGTTACATTCATTTTCAACGACATCTCCTATGTGACATGACTTCACTGGATGTTGTAGGTAATCTGGAAAGAAACAGTATTTAGACATATTGTAGAAAGCATCGGTTTCTTAGAGTGTGAGGTCTTTGCAAGTTATCGGTCAATGATTTGAAGGAGGACCATGTTATTTGTATAGATATAAGTTCGACATAACTGATCGGCTAAAAACAGTTACAAGAATTCGTGTCAAAAATAAAGATATGAATGAGAATGAATCAATTAGAAATATGCGAATTTAAAACAGTTTTCTTGGATCAATATACTAAAAAAATATGATCCGAAAATAAAAATTGAAACAGATACAAATTTCTTACCAACATTTGCTTCAAGAAAATTAATTGAGTGGTAAAACAGAAAAGCGGAAATCATCCACATTCTGTTAACCCAGAACGGTTTGATCTCAATAACTCATTCACCGCAGTTTAATCAATAACAGTTTTAATTAGAACTATGATTGTTTTAGTGTTAGTTTTATAATGATTATGAACTAATTGTTGTTTTATCTTCAAGTATAATTGGGCTATTTTTAGTAGGTTAAATAGGTCTTATCATGGTGTAATAAAAAGTGGAATAGATTATGGTAGGCAGCTTGAGAAATTACCTTAAAAAAAATTCAAAGGATAGCCAAGTGGTTGAGGTCACCACGCCAAACCCACTGTGCGCGTCGTGCCGCGGGTTCGATCCCCGCGTAGGACAAGCATTTGTGTGAACCACGAATGCTTGTTCTGAGTCTGGGTGTCTTTGTGCATGTGATTTGTATGTTTTTACACCCCCCGCGACACAAGGATTAAATACCTAACTGCGAGAGTCGTTTAAAAAAAAACAACAAATAAAAAAAAATATTAACAATCAGACGCACTGAATTTGTGATTGATAATTATAAAATGAGTCGTGTACGGTAGCTGTCCGACGCAGCCAAAAGTAACATTAAGACACTTAGAATCCCCGCAGAATGCAGACATTTAGTTAGCTTATCGGGCTCTTTCTATAATTCATCGAAATTTTGCTAAGCTTATTAAGCTTATTAACATGTAAATTATTGACAAACTGATTACAGGGAAAATATTTTTAAAGGCACAGACACAAATAACACCTTATCCATCGATCGATAAATGGTGGATTATTTAGTTTGAAGGTATAAAACAACGAACTTCTTTTTCACTCCTTACATCTCGGTACTGATTAAGAGCCCGAGCAGACTATGGGGAGACTAAAAACCTGAAGTGTGCGGGGTCTCTTACCAAACACACGTATACTATGACCCTTAAATGTCGTGTGTAACATGACATTAATAACACTCTTGATGAAACTCTGACTCTCGTAAGAAATGAAACGTAACATCGTAGAATTCATCATATTCGTAGCAAATTCGTCATAAATTTAATAGCAGTTGAAACATGACATTCGTAGCGCACTTCATATTTGTAGCAAACATGATACATTCAGAGGACACTTGTTATTCGAACTAAACATGAGATATTCGTAGCACATGTGACATCGTACCAAACATGAGATCATTGTACAGACTTGTCATTCGTAGCAAGCATGAAATATACGAGAATTTACACCTACTTGACATTTGTAGAACTTGACATCATTTGTATCATATTGGATATTCTTAGGACACGTGATATTCGGGAAACTTGATGTCCCAGGGTGGTATATCAATTTAAAGGCGGGATGGATCTACTTTTCGATTTGAGCCCCTGTCTAAAGGCGTAAAATACACAAAAAGAAAACAAAAAATTAAAATCTTTTAAATAAAAAGTTTAATAAATTTAGAGATAAAAGTATCTGTGTCATAGTTCTTGATAAACGTCGGTTTGGCATCGACACAGGCCGAGGCATCGCTTTTGTAGCAGTGCTCGGCAATCAGAGTGTTGTCCTCCTCGCACTCGCAGATGTAACAGTCATCGTATATATGCCCGGCTCGCTCACATTCGTACCTCGTATGGTTGTGGGGATTGTGAATTTGAACCGGGTATTTGAGCAATTCGTCTGAAGTCATGTTGAGTGTTGAGTTTTCTGTAACAGGTAATTTAAAAGTTCTGTTAAATCTGATAAACCTTTTTTTTTGGTACGGCAGGGGTTTCCTCATGGACACCCACTCCCTTGGGGGAGGAAATGGGTAGTGTCAGACTCTTACTGATGAAACCTGAACCGTCGTGCTACGTCTTCCGCGTTTTTTTGTCGGTGTATGGCAATGCGTTGCAATCCTTCATAAAAAATGTGGCAAACCTACTCTATCTCAGCTTGAGTAAGGATCTACAGAATATGTTTAATCATCGCCTTGCTCTTGTGGCCCGCCATTACTTTTAAAACGAATGCTGTTATAGTTGTAAGAGCAAGATGATACTGTAGGCGATTGTACACTATCTCGCTCTAATTTATATTATGGTCTTATATTAAAAGCGGCGGTAAGTCCACAGAGCAATATTATTTGCCATCGATGTCATCCTCATTTTTAATTGTCATTCCTTCGTTTCACGAAAGAATATCTTATTTTCGGTCCTCCTTTTTTAGTGTAGTCAGCCTTTATGGTAAGGGTCACGGATAAAGCAGTTATATCCGAAAGATAGGCTGATGAAGACGCTTTAAAAAATGATTACTATTAAGTAATATTTGTAAAGTTACCAGAGTTTCTTCTACCCATCGGCACATAGTTGTAGTTCGGGAAAGCTTGCTCACAAAATGTTTGTTTTGGCAGTGGTCTGCAAAAGTTATTGATGTTTCCCATGTAGGGACAGATGCAAAGGCGACACCTAAAAACGTTTAAATTTATTTGCTATTTTTATTTGATTGATTTTGAATTTGCTCTATCGTTTGACACTGTTAGTACCTATTTAAAGATAAGGTGACGCAGTGTTTATTCAATAATATGCTTAGACGTTGGTTCAAGAAGACAAGTTAATACAAAGGGGTAATCAACAGAGTTTCCCGTAGTATCTTATGTGAGTAAAGACTATACTTAAAGTAGAGTGCTTCAAGGAGCTTAGCTTGGCCCTAATGTCCTTTTAGTATGCTTTTAGAAGTACGCTGAATGTAAAATTTTGCTACTAAAGTTTAACGAATAGGTAAAGGTTTATGATACCTAACAATCAAACAATGAGTTAATTTTTGAACCTTTAACATTAAAACCTAAGGCAGAAAGACGTCATCCTTTCAAAACGCAACCGTGTTACTTCAGCTGATGTTGGAACAAACGCTGATATTTACGGCTAAATCTTATATTTAAACGATAAATACCTGATAACGTATTGTGACCCTGGAGTACAAGAGCCTCTTTCAGAACTGTCACTTACATTGTAAGTCATACAGTTTTCTTGTCTTCGTGTCCTAACGTTTGTTAGCTGGCCATCGTTCGGGCCTCTATCGCTTCCTCCAAGGTTGATAATAGCTAAATCATCTTCGAAAATCTCTCCTGCCAAGTCTTGGTCCTCTTGGTAGTCACTGTAGTCCCAACGTTGAACAGGAGCTATCGACTTAAGAAAATACTTGATAGAACTTTGATAAATTATGTTTTGTTTTCAATATATGTATTTTAAATAATACTATTAGAACAGTAGTGTATAAGTAAATTGAACACGCTCGATCCCCGTGTCAAAATCGAAATCAAAAGTTTTTCTTTCAAGTAGGCCGTTTTCCAGGCACTTACAAAACGTTAAGGTGATGGCTCTAGTTGCGCGGTTCCAAAGTGTCACTCTTATGGAGAAGAACCGGCAAGAAACTAGGTGTAGGACAAGCATTTGTGTGATCAACCAATGCTTGTTCTAAGTCTGGTTGTGTTAGAGCGGGAATCCTTTTTTATAAAGAAAAAACAGCAGTGGAAATAGAAATAAGCAATTGTACCCAAAGCACCGAACACATAGTACATGTCCGGTTACATAAAAGTCACTGAACAAATCACATTTAAGATGTACCTTTCAGTATTCTTCAGTCACGTGTAGATATTTGTGACCGTTGATACCTAGTAAGCAGTTACCACTTTGTCAAGTGACTTTTGTACAATCCATAGACACGTTCAAAAACTCTCAAATTCATGCATTTTTGGTTTCGACTAGTCATGTGACTTAGATCGGTCGTCTCCACATATTTTAGACTTCTCAATCAACGCTAACGTTCACCAAAATATACTTATGGGGTATTTTATCTGGGCTTTGCCCGCATTAGTGTAACTGACAAATCGGGCAAGAATATTTTGCCGTCCATTTAATGTTATAAATATCAAGTGTATATTTTTTCAACCAAACAGTATTTAGGCTTTGCTCCACAGAATGCAGGAAAACTGGGCAATAAAATTAGCTGCCTGGGGTGGCGCACACTCTATAGAATAGAACTCTGATAATAGAATTCAATAGTAGCTTTTTTATAAAGCTTGAAAAAGCTCTTAATGTTAAGTCAGAATTAACTAAACACTACATTAATTTTATTTTCCTATATTGTTTCAACAAGGGATGAACGTTTTACATAAATATAACCACAAACGTTAATTGTTGCCTTAAATTGTAGGTGCTAAGTAATATGAACCAACAAAGTGTTGTATAGGTTAGTTTTTCTTTATTTCCCATCCCTATCCTATATTTAAAAAAATAATAAACAACCTAAAATAAGTCTTGTATTTTTTAATAAACTTAGAGATACATGAAGCATACATTAAATTCTACATCTTTCACATTTAAAACTTGTACTATCCGTGCAATAAAAATAATATTTACATTGAATACCTTTTTTATCAACTGTAGCTTCGTAATAGTACTAGCAGTTTAGGTTCAGTTAGTGTGGCATAGGCTAAATTTGAATATATTGACGAGTAAGGTGCTCGTATCATCTTTTAAAGTAAGTCTATTGCGCTCTCGCTTCATCTGTATCCTTCTTACACCAAAATCAGAGAAAGGCAGCTGAAATTAAGTTTATCTGACAAACTCACACGATTAATCCCAAGCCCCGTCAGTCTCATTTTCGGGGTTTTCACAAACAGGTGGATTCACGTATAGCTTTTACCACCATAATCAAATTAATACAATCGCAATTCCGAGGTAACATTTTTATTTTATGAAAAAGGTCTCTTTAAAAACCAATATAAAAAAATGCCAATATGTTACCACTGATATACGATAAAGGCTTATTTAGAAGAGACGGAAATATCGTTCGAGTTGTATTACAATGCAGTGCCGATCAGCTCTGATATAAAAAGGTCATTTACCATAGTCGGCAATGTATCGCAATGCAGCTCGATATTTTCACCTTTTCTATATATATATTTACACATAACACATATTCCTTAAAATTAAATAACAATCAAATCCCCGGTCTTGTCATCAGTCCGGTCAAGATGTGGATAAAGTACTCACAGTACTCATCTGAGGGTCCTTGTCGCATAGCATGGGGGTGCATGAGGCATACTCCCTCAGCCCCATCTCAGGGCACACACAGAGCTTGCATGACGACTCAAACTCTTCCCCAGGAAAGCAGAGCTCCAAGTTCTTCGTCGTTTCCTCCACAATTTGGTTCCCCAACAAATTTTGGGAAAGTTTGAATATTTTTTTCCAAGGAGTGTCTGACTCCGAGCAGGTCCTGTTGGTGCAGGCTTTGTCTTTCTTGTCTCCGTTTGTAGGGCATACGCAGATGTTACAGTCGTCGCTAAACAAGTCACCTGGTGTGCAGGAATCTGATCTCAAGAAATTCGTTTCGCAATGATTTTTGGTGCACTTGTCTACGTTTTTGACGCCATCACTTGAACAGAAGCAAATATTACAGTCAACAGTGTAGTACGCTGATGGCTCGCAGGCAAATTCGTTTCCAACAGGTTTGTATTCGCCGCTACAGGTGTTATTAGTACACGCTCTATCTTTTACTAACCCACTTAAGCTGCAAATACAGAAGTTACAGTCTATTTTGGATATTGAACCAGGAACACAAGTGGACATGGGCTCAGCCGGCACAGCTGAAATACGACTGTAATGTGCGTCTTGGATAACCTTCTTGGCTTGACAATCATCAAACGTACACCATTTTGAATCAATCCTACCATCCTTGGTACAGTAGCAGGTATTGCAGCCGAACTCAACGAACGTGTTTGGTTCACACGTAGTGTTGTAGTCTATCAGGTTCACTTTGTCAGTCAGGACCCTTTGTGTTTTTTTCGGGCCTGTGTCATCGAGGACTGAAGTGCAAAGTTTAAAGTTTGTGTTACCATTTTCTGGGCACAAACAGTATTTCCCTTGGTCAACAATGACTGAGTTGGGATCGCATGTTTCGCTGCCGATTCCTACGTCTTTAACAATATTGCGGTCTATCATGCTTATATTTTCTTTCAGCACACGTTCGAGCATGATTAGTTTATTTTGGAACGAGCACACTCTAGTGCAATACTTCTCATGGGTTACACTAGATCTTGAGCAGAAACATTCCATACATGTGGGCACCATCTCCCCCGGACTGCACGTACTTTTCACGAAATCATAATTGTAATCGCTTATCTTCAAACATTCCTGTTCGAGACACCTACTTTCATTGACGATTCCTTGTGAGTTACATTCACAATAAATACATTTCGGCTTCGTGAATTTATTAGGCAAACACGAGTTCGTTATATTCCTCAAACTTATCAATGAAGTGAGTACGTCTGGATGTTCGTTGCATTCTGATTTTGATCTAAGATTGCTGTCGGGGACACCAGTGTCCGGACACCGAAACACATTGCAATCGATCCTATAAAATGTTCTAGGAAGACATCTACGGGCCGACTCGGGGAGTTTGTGGCAAGTCTCTACACATTTAGTCTGGACAAAGAACCCGTCATCCGCGCACAAACAATGCAGGCAAGGGAACAAATACATGACTTTTGGGATGCAAACGTTTTGCGTGATGGCGTCTAAGGACAAGTTTGGTCCTTTAAGTGAGCAGGAGGAGTCGGTGGCGCATCGTGCTTCAGACATTTTCCCGGAAGCTGGACAGACGCAGAGGCTACAGTTGATGTAATAAGACCTGAACGGCGTGCACCACAGCTCGGCGCCGGGCTCCTGGAGACTGGAGTTCTTCTTCGTGCTTTCGTCAGCGCATTCTGTGTTTGTACAGAGGAGTTTCCCATTCTCCTGGCATATGCACTGACTGCACTCTTCCCATATGATCTGGCCGGGCTGGCAGGTCTGCCGTCTCCCGATCATCTGACACGTCGCCTCGCTCCACTGACCGAGGCTATTGCAGTAACATAACCGGCCATTCAGTAAGAACTGAGTGTTCGGGACACACGTACCTATTGGAAAATTATCAAAATATATTAAATTATCATGAAAAAATGTATGACTTAGTTATTGTCATAAGGTTCACTGATAGACCCAAATCCTAACCAATTGAAATTGTTTATATTCAATGTCATATAATATGTTAAGTTGTCCAGTGTCAAGAAATATTTCCACATCTTCAATCATAACTAGTTTTTTCCCGCTGTTTCACTTGCTTGTATGTTGGTTACAAACAAAACTTTATCCGTATTTGGATAAAAAGTACGTGGTAATCCAGGGTACCAGCTAACCCAAACCGAATTTCATCAAAACAGGTCAAGTCGTTGAGCTTCTGGAGGTTAAATACACACATACAGACTTTCGCTTTTATAGTGTTAGTATGAGGTGTCATGCTATATTAGAATACTTACGGAATATCGCATCCCCTAGTGTTAAACTTAGAAATGTATTTAAAAATATTAATTTTATTAACATTTTAAGCCAATTTTAATACTTCCTCTACTACTTAATTCTAACTATGTAAGCGTACTCGTCTACCTGTTATGTCATTTCTAGAAAAGATTTAATTTCCAAAAAACATTTGATCGTAAAACGTTTCGACTGACTTGTTTTATGATATTTTGAGAATAGAAAATTAATTGACTTTGGCTTTTAAAATTTAACTGCTTGTGACGGAGGTGGTTTCATGACTTCAATTGTTACTAATCAATGTATTTTCCTTTCTGCCTTTGGGTGACGTTGTTAAACAAACCTGAAGGATCCTTGATAATATTAACGTCCGCTATCATTTTGAAGAAGTCTTTTTAATCTACTCTTCACATAAATAGACATGACAGATATGATTTGCTGGATTCCTGAGCCAACGAAAGATTGCCACCACTTCTATATTAAATCAAATCTGTATGCTATATACAAACCTTCAATAAAGAAATCTTCGTCTCTGTCAAATTCGGGTAACGTTTCCAAAAGGCTGGCATGCTTGGCAGCATTACCACTTTGAATGGAAATGCAATGCATTGAGCAAAAAACAGACCAGCCTTCTTATCTTGGTGGAGTCGACCAAGCGCGTTGCGAGTTCTTCATAAAGAACTCGTGCACCTAGACCTCATGTCTCGAGCATTTCAACCTCAAACGGCTCAAAATATAATAACCAGTACCCGTAACCGTTGAGAATTATATAAACAACCGTATATTATTAATAAACAACCATTAAAATAAAGTGATAATTGGTTTGAAATCGTCAAAACTACTAAAACAATATTTTCAACACTTACTTGGATCATTTTTTATTAGCAAGCTATTTCAATGTTAATCATCATGGCTTGGATTTTATTTTAGATATTATACAAGAATAACAATAAATATTAGGTCTGTAGGAATAACCATGTCTAAAATAAAACCTTGTTTTCATATATTTTTTCCTTCTGATTACTTTCCAAACTCTTTTGATTATAAATTGTCAAGGGCCAATACGTCAATTTGTTATTATGTCAAATGGAATAAATATGAATTTCCATGCAAGCTCTTGCAAAAAGATGGCCACTGTTACAGATATTTTCTCATATTCTGGCAACAATGCCGTTGCCATGGAAAGTATTTTTAAGGAACTTAACATTATGGTGGGTACCAATGATGTTATTGGTGGGTACTGCATAAATTGATCGATCACAGGTTGCACTACGCATGACGCAGGCGGGCCGTAGATGGGTGACCATCTTTGTCATAAATAGTTCCTCGGTGTTTCGGAGGGCACGTTAAATTGTGGATACCGGCTGTGTTCATACATCTTTGACAGTCGTTACAGGTAGTCAGAAGCGTCTGACAACCAGCATTATTATAAGCGGTATCGTGTTACCCAGGTAACTGGGTTGAGGAGGTCAGACAGGCAGTCGCTCCTGGTAAAACACTGGCACTTAGCTGAATCTGGTTAGACTGGAAGCCGACCTCAACATAGTTGGGAAAAGGCTAGGACGATGATGATGATGATGGGGTCATGAACCAAGAATTTGACGTCGGAGCCCACTTGACTGCATTTGATGTTATTCGCTATTTTTTTCATATGGTGCTTCTTATTAACTATGTAACAGAACTTAAATTGGCTCAAACATAAAAGCTACTAGCCGAAGCTATCACACCCAACGCCTCTTCAGAGAACAGAAAACGAAACAAGAACTAAAAACAAAAGAATTTGAATTTGAATTCACTTTCATTTGTTTTTACTTTTTCTCATCAACAATCGCTTCCATTCGAGGTTTAAAAATAAAACAAACAATTTTGTGAATCTTTATATTCACTGCTTCATAAACCCTTAATTTCAATGGTCTCCATTAAACAAGCCATCGTTGAATCTAATCCTATTACAAGCCGTGCTCCTGAAGGTACTGTTGCTGCTGCTGCAAGGCCGTTGCCTGGTTGTAGTTCAGACAAGTCTTCTGGGTACAACGCAGGGTCAGGTCCGGCTGGCAGTAGCATTTGTTGCAGTTGTCCCTGTGACATGTGAACCATGATATGATATTAGTATGGGCTTAGTTATGTATTTTTATTAGCTTCAATGCCAAAGTCTCGGAGGTCAAGGTCAACACTCTTGGTTGGTACAAAGACTTCCTTTAAATACTTATAAACGTGTTTGATAAAAAATATGCTGGACTTAACCAATGACAAGAGTACCTATATATAATACAGGAAAAAAAATCATCAGATCCTTTGATCTCACTTCAGAGCAAACACAATTCTTTCAAAATTCTGTATCAACCATCACCCCAAAATAATCACAATCATCATCATCCTCATCAGCCCCCTGCTGTACATAAAACACTAGACTAAAAATCTTACTTGTAGATGTGATTAGGAACACATTTCTGTTTATTAAAGTCGAAGGTCAGTCGGGAGCCGTTCCTCCTCGCTGAGTACGTCCTCATGGCCTTCTCAGCATCGGTGATGCAGTCATCAATGGCCTCGCAGAAGGTCGTCACGTTGCAGACGCACTTGACGCACTTCGACTGAATGGCCTCGTTCTCTTGCCCGTTGTTGGTGTTGCAGGGCAGGCCTTGGGGAAAAAGGAGAGGATTTAGAGCAAGCCTAGAAGCTATACAAGCTGGTACTTCGCGCGATCGATGTAGAGGATCTAGCGGTAAACTTATATCTGTAGATAGATAGCTTAGTTAAAAATAATGTAATCTAATCTTAGTGTGCTCTACCCACTGTGTCCTGTCTAACTTGGCAATATACCTAGTTCATTCTATGCTGCGATGGCATAAAATGATTTTCTCAATAACGCCATTGAAGAACAATTCACAAAGCAAGAATGTTTTTTTTTTAATTAGTGTCAGATGTGAAACGGGTAAACAGTCATTCATGGGATATTTAAAAAACATCAAACTCAAGAAAACAAACTAAAATGAAATTCCCTACAGTGCGTGAGTTAATAATTTCTTGAGGTATATGAGCAGGTAGACAAATGACAATCTATGACGTCTAGCGCGCTGTCAATCGCCTGACTACAATCCCACGTTTCGGACATGGTGCCAACATACCAGATCTCTTCATCGCCTCAGTCCTGTGCATATCAGCAAAGCTGATGCACAGCATCTTATCGCAGACGAGGTTCTGCAGGTCATCGCAGACGCAAGCGTTGCAGTCCACTTTGTACGTATTGCCGGGGACGCACGGCGACGCGGAGTGGGGCAGGGACTGCAGACTCTTGAACTCTTTATCCTTGATCGGTGGACGCACATCTTCCGGCTTCGATACAGGATTACCTATACATAACGATGAGAATAGATTACATGAACGCCCAAAATGTTGTTTTAGAGGTGATGTCATGAGCAGCAAATTTAGATCAGGCATGTTTGTACTAACTGTTCATTTCCTTGCAGGCATCCAGGATCGAGCAGGTAGGTGTCCTGTCGGTTTTGCAGTAGCATCTCTTGCACTTCTCCTGGTAGAATCGGCCCGGGATACAGCTGCTTCCTATAGGCAGTCGGGGATACATGCCTTCGTCTGTCCTCAGGGTCTTCCTGTTTCCCCTCCTCTTGATCTTCCGTCGTCGCCGCTTCCTCTCGACGCCGTCAGCCGCTCCTTCTCCTCTAGCTTGTCCGCTCCTGGCTACGGCTTTCTCTCCTACGATGACCTCGGAGTTCATGGGCCCCAAGCAGGCCACCTTGGTGCACATGAGCGTGTTCCTGTGACCGCACCGACACGTGTTGCAATCCATTTTATAAGTCTTGCCGTATACGCATTTCATGCCATAGCTTATTTCTGGCAGATTGCTGCGCGTTGCCGAAACATTTGCTATAATAAGAAAAAAATATTATTTCCGATCTTATTTTGTCGATAAAAGCCATTTTAATTTTTTCGTTTGTACTATTAGAAAAGGTGAATGCAAAACGACTATGGATAAATTATAAACAAATAAGCTTTTTCTAAAAGAATATTTGCCGTTGATTTTTTTTATTATAAAATTTTTGATTAGTCGTCAAAATGTCAAGGTGATGAAACTATCATAGTTACAATTACTTTCTATGTCGGGATAGTTCCTGTTATTAACCATGCGCACTTTTACTACAGAGTCTTGAACTTTTCTATAAATCATATAAAAAGTTAAAATGTAAATCGATAAAAATATAATGTAATTTATATGCAATTTATATTCAAAAGACATGATTCTGACAATACGAATGACACTTATGTCCTGCCACGAAAAATAACCTGAAAAAGAATATCTTCAGCCATAAAGTCAGATGATATGTTTCGTTTGAGCAAACGTTACGCCTTTTTAGTAGACCTGTCAGGCACAAGCAACAAGAAAGAAAAAAGTTAACACATTTGTACCAATCTTAAAACACAAATAATACAAATAACACGAATAATAACAATAACGTTACAGTTTAAGTAAAAATTACGTCTTAGCGGAGAAAACACTTCTAAGAGCATTAGCGTCCAAAACGAAATCTTCCAGACAGATCATAGTCGTGCAAGAGGGATAGCCTTCTGAGGTACACACGCATGAGTTGCACTTGTAACGATACTTCTGCCCCGGGTTGCATGTATCATCATCACTCCTCAATTCTGGGAGAGTCTGAATCATCTGCGGCTTTTTCTCATGTCGCAGACTTGGTTTTGAATCGCAAACCTGTTGCGAGCAAGCCAAATTGCCTTTATCACAAATGCATTGATTGCAATCTACTGTGTACGTCATTTCGGCCTTACAACTGTCTACTTGGAGTTCCGTTAGCCGTCTCCAAGACTTGCCAATCTCGACTAGTTTCAGTAGCTCCTCGTTCTCGAGATTTTGGACAATTTCTTTATCAAGTTTGATGCACTGGCGGTCTATGAAGTAGCTGATATCACTGCAGGAGCACAGCTGGCTACCAAAGCGGAGTATGTCGCCGTAGGAGCAGGAGTCAGCTTTATGACCTTGGAAGCAGTGCCTGTTGGTACAGAGCGACACATCTAAGAACCCTGTAGTGGCACAGCGGCAGACGTTGCAGTCGATAACGTATATCATGTTTGGGGTGCAAGCGATATTGGTCCTTAAATGCGGGAGGCTAACGCTGAATCTCGGTAGGAGGTACATGAACTTTTGTTCACAGTTTTCCGATAGCCAGAAGCCATTGTTTCCGCACGTGCAGAATAGGTTATCCTCTCTGTATACGTAGTTACGTTCACAATCCTCGTCCGGTCGCGTTTTACCTGTAAATAACAAAAAAAGTTTAATTTATCTAGTGCCCTTTTCAGGAAAAAGAAACATTTTGTTCATATTTTAAAATGCCTGTTTAAGTTTATTTTGTTCGTTAATTGACTGAAAGGGAACAGAAATCACTTATTATGGTTATTTCTACTAATGTATAAATAATGCGAAATAAAATTACTTGTAATTTTCTGGTTCATTTTTCCAGTATTGTATAAGCGACGCGACAGGACTAATATCTTAAGGTTTATCCGATCAGTGAACTCTTGAGTCACATGGAAATAAAAGGAAACCATCATATTGTTGTTATACTTTAAAGACTGATAGCAAATGCAGGTCAGCAATGTATCTCAATACATTGCTGGCGAAGACATATCACTTTGGATCCCAGATCTGCGCAGTTCCGCAATGTATTGCAACTCACACAATATTTTCACCATCGCCTTCATTAGCCTCAAGAATACGAAATTGAAAATGTTGCCCTAAGGGTGAACTTCCCTTGAATAGAGACATCTTCATATGAAGTGACAATCTAACTCTATTCCAGGACGGAATCAAGAGTTTATCTTAAAGTCTTATTGATTGAATACATGTTCAAGATTTAATACATGTTAAATGCCCTTAATATTATACCCTATCTTTAATCATCCATGGACATCATTGTTTTTGGGAAAGGGGCAGACGAAACCAATTTACCCCACACTCAAAAATCATACATACCTAGATAGTTTGACAATCATTGCTTCATTTGCCATACATCGCTGCTTGACTACCTAATCTTGCATACCTAGTACGGATAGTTTGTATCATTGCTTCATTTGCTATACACTGCTGCTTGACTTACCCAGGTTCTGGCTCTGGCACGGCTGCGCCCGGCAGTGGAACACGCCCTCAGCAGCGCACACGCACACGTGGCACGGTCCTCGCACCGTGGCAGTGGGCACACATTTCCTCACCGGCTCCACTAGGTTAGGCAGAAACTGACTTTATCTTTCTTTTATAGAATTGATTTTTTTATCGACTTCAAGAACATTGAGGTTGTAAATTCATCGGTATAGTTTTTTTTTTTATAATTGTCACCTCAGAACTTCGGACTGGATGAAACAGCTTTGTAGATTTTTCCATTTAAAATGGAATAGCTGTCATTCAGCCCCATAAAAAATTCATCAAGTGTCAGTAGTTTTTATTTGAAGTCAGTTGTATTTTATGTGCTTTTTTTCAAAAAAAATATTTTGAAATCTGTTTTTATCTTCATCTGCAGATATAGTCGCATCCTATTTGTTTTAAGAATATGTTCCGTAAGCATTTTCTTTTTGCGAAAGAATTTAAATCCATTTTATGACAGGTGCACGACTTTTTCGTGTCTAATAGTTTTCAAAAGATAATGTAATAATACAAAGTAGATAGAATTATTGTCTTAAGAACTGACTTATTTTTTCTCAACGTTAAAAAGTTTCTAGATGACAAAATAAGTGGAAACACAGGATACAAAACAGTATGACATATTAAATTGCCTCAGACACATTAGATTCAATTAATGACTAAAATTTATTAGGATTAAGATGAAAGCTCTTCCTATTTAGTAACAATACTAAAAAAAAATAAACAAAGTGTATATTTTAAAACATAACAGCGTTACGTAATTTCTGGAATCCTCAAAATTAATTGGATACATAACACTTAAAATATCATCATAAAACATCATAAAAAATCATCTTAAAATAAATTTTATAGCAATCACTAAAAATATAATTGAAATGAAATCGTAACGACCGAAAACTGTGTAAGAAACATACTTACATAACGTTGCTTCCGTATCCTTTACAAATAAAAAAGTTGCTATTAATGTGACCAAACTGATCCACATACTTCAAAATTGTGAACAAATCAACGCATTATAATTATTAGTGAAGGAATGGTGAACATTCACGCTCGGTAAAGTTCTTCAATTGAACCGCTATTAAAAGGAGCTCTTAATTAATAGTCCATTTATGACTTATTACAAACATTAATTAGGAAACCACGTGAAAGAGATAAGGTATTTGCTTGGAAGAATAATAGAGTATGTCCATTAAAACGTAGCTGAGGGTCTGCGAGCGACGTGCGCGGGTTCGAGCCCCGCGTAGGACACGATTTTATGTGATCCAGGAATGCTTGTCCTGATTCTAGGTGACTTTGTGCATGTGACTGGAATCTTTATGAAATTGCTACACAAAAAATTAATTTGTCATCATGGGGGTCGTTTTTTTTCTTCTTCTATAGTAAACCTTTCGCTAAACATTTGAAAAAGTGCCAGCAATATTCAAGTCCACTATCGTATTTTAGTTTATCGACTATGGTTCAATTTAGTTGTTTTTTAAAAGACAACAAAGTTTTTTAATTTCTATCCGTCGATATTCTCTGCTTTATATTTTACTTACTTTTGACTGGTCTGTTGGTCTAGTGGCCCTGAGTGCAATATTGGAGGTCAAGGGTTGGCCGAAGCCAGTTGTAATTTGATCGAATCGCTGTAATGAATTGGGGGAAGAGATTTTAAAGATACATTTATTTTTGTCCCATCTCCTTTGATTACGACGCAATGAAGGAAATGATTGTTTAAAAGTTGTTGACAACAGTTGTTGTTTCAAAATTAGACCGTGTATATCGAAGCTAAAATAAAATAAAACTCTTTATAAAATTAACTCGTTTATTCGTTTCGTGATTACCTTAGACTCAAATTACTTAAGTTTTAATTACGTATCGTCTAATACATGATGGTACGTACTTTCTAAGTTAAGCCACATTACACACTAATTAACTAAATACTAACATTCAAACGATTACGCCGAGCGCATAGTAAGGATTGAAAAATCGACTAAAATATTTTGAGGTTATATTTTAATAAATGTTCCAAAAGCATTTAAAGTAGGTAAGAATATTAATGATCAAATAATAATACATCACTCATGATTTTCAGTAGTTCTAAATGTTTGTAGTAACTACATTTTATACAGGAATCGATTCTAATTAAGTAAATGCCATATTATGACCTAAATAATATTTTGCTTTGAGAAAATATGACCTGTCATCAAATTTCTTATAAAAATATGACCTAACTAGGCGCTCGGCTCTCAATTAATACATAGAAAATGAAAATGAAATGAAATATCTAACATACAAATACTGTATGCAACTACTTTTAAAATGTCAATGACGTAATAAAAACACATCCACGTATAAAAAATACAATACACAACTATTTAAATACCAATGAGTAAAAAAGAAACGAGAAATCAACTAAAACAAACTAAAGGAAAACATTTTTAGTCGATTATGCTTATTGTTAATAACGATTAGTCGATAATCGATAAAAAATATGTTTATTACAGCTATACTAATTGAAACACGGTCACTCAAGTAAATACTAAAATTAGTCACAAAATACTTAAAACACACAAAACATTGAAATTATACTAACGCGCAGAATAGGTGTGATGGAGATATCACAAGACGAAGAGTAAAAATATACTTAGTCCGTCAGAGAAAAATTCTAAATTCTAAAATACCGCTTGTTGCATTTGTGAAAGCGAAACGAAGCACTACATGTAGTAGAGCGGCATTTTTTTCTCCCACCTACTCTACCCGATCCCCAAGCATCGGAAAAAAAAATCATGGTTTGATGTCACACAAAATTTTCAATCGTAATAAAAATTTTGACGAAACGAGACAATATTTAAACCATTCGAGATAAGACAGTCCCGATATCTTTTAATAAGAAGCAGTAGCAAAAATATTTATTAAAAACATTAAAATTTGAAGAGTATGAAATCTAGTCACCATCTCCATCCCCTCTTCTGCACGGAACAGTTTATTTATAGTCATAGAACATAGTTCGACTCCAAAGCTGCTTAAGAACAGAAAGGCAAAGGAACTTATCATGATACCACGAAACGAGAAAATAAAAAACACCTACACCATTTTTATTTCGAAAAAACTACAGACCACATAAAGACACAGGCTTAACACCTAGGCAAAAACCTCTGGTCGGGCATTTTCGTCACATGATACAAAAAAATGCCCGTCCTTGATGTCAAATTAATAAATCTTCTCCAGGCTAAATTTTACCGTAAGATATCAGCAGCATAGCAAAACTTGTGTAAATCTTTCTCAGACTATTCGTTCTTTCTTATAGAAAATTGCTCTATTACGGGCAAAAATAGACACTGAAAAAACTATACCAACTGGGTCCACTATTTTTCACAACTTTTCTGCCTTAATGTGTTAATCAGTCTATATTTTTATCTGGTCTGTCCGTTCATCGAAATTATAAACCGTAACTTACATTAAAATAATTATGTTTGAATCGTTGCAGTTAATCTCAATTTGCTTATTTATAACATCGTGGACAGAGTTTGAAAAGTGACTACTAATTACTTAAAAAATGGCCAATAGTAAGCTTTTTTATCTTATTTTAACTGCAATGTTGAGCATTTAGAAAGACCTGCATATAATAAGGGAGGCATAGTATGGAAATGTCCCACTTATCAAATAGGATTAATGATATAACATACTGTAAATTGAATGAAAATACTGTACAGCAAAAAAGGAATGAATCTGTTATTGCAATGTGTTTTTAAAACAATGTTTCTTTTTGTCGTTAGTCTGAAAGGCAAAGACTCATCAATGTAATTGTTTTCAACACTAAAAATCAAATCGCTGAACAGGTTTGATAGGTTTTAATATATTTTTTTACAACCCTTTCAGAAAACGACGTATTTAGGAAAAAAAATACAAAATTTAATTACAAAATATAGAGAGCGTAAAGTTTCTAAAAGTCGTCCAAAAAGTAAAAATACTCTCTTTACAAAGAATAGTCACTGGTAAATAAAAACTTATTTTAATTAATTCACAAAATAGTTTAGACATGAAGAAGATGGATTCGGATTACAAAAAATAAAACAAACGCCATCTTTAAAACTGACAGAACATTCGTCCGCCGTTTATTTTCAATACTTCCGTCAATGAACGTTCGTTCCAACGTTCGATATTTTGAATTATTTTATTTTAAATAAAAAAATGCGATTATTTCTTCAGCCATTTACTTTAATTCGTACCTACTTTTTGACATTTATTGTAGAAAAAGTTCCGTTACTAAACCTGAATAGTAAATAACTAAAAAGGTTTCATATTCAACTTTTTAAATAAGACAACCGTATTCAAGAACGACGTGATAAATGACGTGTAAAGATTTTTTGTCTCTACATTTTACTAGGCGATGACGAAGACAGCATGATACTCGGCATTTTGCTGTGCATCGATCTTGAATTCGGGTATATGATGAGTGTGACGTGGAGCTTTGTGTTTAGATGTCAGGCGTTAAGTCTTGATCACAAAGACGTAGTGTGCAGAAGACGCTCTTACCGTCGGCGGAGCAGGTGCAGTCGTTACAGTCGCGTTTGAACTGCTCGCCGGGGTTGCAGCGGAAACCAGGGTCCGCATCTGTGCCAATAGGAAATAAAAATCATTTTTACATAAAATATATTTATGAATTTGGGATCTTTACTCGCTTTTGCATAAAGTATAGGTATATACATGATTTAATGGTACTTAAACCATACTCAGGTATAAAACATATTGAGTAAATATAATGTTTGTTGAAACTGATCACCCATTAATTCCAAGACTATGCCTATGGACTATATAAGCAAGCTTAACTTGGATTATGATTAATATTATTTACTGTACTAGCGGCAACAAAAAAATACATCATCTGTGCCTGGAAATCCTGGTCAATCAAGTCGGACGAACAGAGCTTAAGTCTGCACAGATAGGTGCGTGGTTGAGGTCACCACACCAAACCCACTGTGCGCGACGTGTCGCGGGTTGGACAAGCATTTGTGTGATCCACAAATGCTTGTTCTGAGTCTGGGTGTCTTTGTGCATGTGATTTGTATGTTTGTAAAACCCAACGCGATACAAGGCTTAGATTCCTTACTGCGGGAGTAAAAAAAAGGTCATAAAGCTGAGTTTGTACCCTTTAGGAACAAAGAACTCAAAAATGATACTGATTTATTGCCACGACGTGTTTCGGAAGGCACGTTAAATTGTGGGTTTCGGCTGTTATTCCTACATCTTTGACAGTCGTTACAGGTAGTCAGAAGCTTGAAAAGTCTGACAACCAGTCTAACAGTCGCTTCTTGTAAAACACTGGTACTCAGCTGAAACCGGTTAGACTGGTAGCCGACCCCAACATAGTTGGGAAAAGGTTAGGCTAATGATGGTGTTGTTGTGGGCCAGTGTTGTTGGTGTACGCAGTGGTACGTACCAGGCGTCCGCGCGGGCGCGGGCTCGCAGCGGCGCAGCGTGCAGACGGCGCTGCGCGCGTCGCCCCCGCAGCGGCACACGTTGCAGCCGCGCTCGAACATGCTGCCCGCCGCGCACTGCTCGCCCACCTGCTGCGACGGGGACGACTCTGCCGGCAGACCATACAGTTGCAATACGAACAAGAGCACTTTGAAAATGACTCTTTTTAAATACAATTAATTCATTAAGAATTGGACGAAACATTTATCTTCAAATTATATTTGATTGGAAGATTATGTTTATCCTTAAAGTATAGATGAAAATTGATACTCGTATGTAAGATATTTCGTTGAAACAGGAAATTTCAACGAAATGAACGAAGCAAACGAGATTACAGTATGTTATATCTTACTCGCGACATCTTCGCCAAAAAAGGTTTATACCTTGTTTGACCACTGTACGACTATTCCGAAACTAGTCGGGGCCATCCTCAATTTTTAATTTAATATTTTTATATCATCCTTTATATATTTACTGCAGTCATAGCCCGCGATCGACCCAACTATCCCCCAATCAATCTATACATATAATAAAATTGTAGAAAAGTGAAAACTGTACATTGAATATTTTTTAAAAAGAATAATTGGAGGGTGGTCTAGGAACGATTCCGATGCCGAAAATATGATTTTTAGAATTTTTGTCTGTTTGTCTGTTTGTCTGTTTGTCTGTATGTATGTCCGGAAAGATCTCGGAAAGTACTGGATAGATTTGATTTATATTTTCAGAGAATATCAACAAAAGGTCCGGTCAACATACTTTTTACTTATTATCTCGCTTTTCGATACAGGGGGTGAGCAGGAGGCTTTTATAATCAAATTAAACAAATCAACAAATATCAAATTATCTCATAAACTACTGAATATATTTCGTTCAAATATTGCATGAACCTTATCGTACACATGATACAACAAATATACAAAAACCATAACGCTACTATGCAGGGGGCATGAGCAGTAAAGTTTTAAATTTTTGGACTCACCCTTAACATCGTGTAATACAATTATGAGGTGTATTTTCATCCCATTGAGTAGTAGGCAGCACGGTCATCAATTTACTCCAAAAACATCACGCTATTTATCTTAAGACTTTTGGCAGAGCAATAATATATTTTTTCGAAAGTAAATCATTTTCACAAAATCACTCATTTTATTCTCTTTCAAGTCTAATGTAGACCTAGCGCGACAATAATTAAAATAAAAGAAACATAAACTATTAATACTTTTATTATTATTCTTTTGATACAAATGTTACTTCGTAATCGGTACATTCTTGAAACAAAGGAACTTAAATTATTCTTATTTTTATTGGTTTACTAAAATTACTCAAGTTCAAATGTGGAATGCCGTAATATGATTTTGTGTTTATTTACGATAGGTGTATATACCTATGTTTTTAGCTCGGTAATGTTGGCGATGCTACTTCATGATAAAAGAATTCGTAGTGACACACAACCCAAAGTTGCATGTAGTTCACATTGATCTCATCTATAATTATGCATAACAATAAATTACTGAACGACACAGTTAATTATATTACCTTGGTTCATCTGTAACAACAAGCAACAAAAATATAAACTTTCAAACAAAAAAAAGCCTTTCAAACAATGAAATAATGTTTTCTTAAATTTGCAACATTACATAGGCCAAAAGTATTTCGGATAGAAAAGCCCAGAAAACTTGCATAAAAACTTCATAATAGGTATGCAATGTGAAAGATCTATAAGACCCAAGCTATCAATGAATAAGAGTGTACGCTAGACGGTTTTTGACATTATGTATCTATTGATAGAACAATGTCTACTGATAACTGGGATTTTTCAATATTTTAACGATTTGATTGGTCTACATCCGCCATTACAGAGACCGCACACGTGGCGCTTCCAAAGATTCCTTTAACCATTTATTGTAATCGCTACTTATTTAAAATTTTCTTCTTTCGTAGCCTGGTAAAAACAGGGGAAGGAACGAGACTGAATGAGTTTCTGAGATCCCAAAGCTAAGCCGACGAGGATTAGAAACATATTTTTGGAAATTTCTCCAATAAGGCTGATAATAGCGTGTAGCTACCAGCACTTACATCCGTCACACAATGTCTGGAAAATTCATTGTGGCTGTCGGAATCGACAGCGTAACCTCATAACCAACCTCATGTAGTCTTTATTTTAGTTCCATTTATGCAGTAGGGATGACGGTATTTTACTACAATGATCGTCAGGTAGGTTAACGAATAAAATACGTATTTTTTCTTTGTAAATTGGTACAGTAAATAGAACTCATGCGCATGAAGACACTTTTATGTTCATATTTTGCTTTGTCGTAACATCACAAATTGGACATATCCTATACTTTAGATTTTTGTCATTGTCAATTTAAAAAAAGGGGTGTCTGATATATTTTTTTTCACGCTATTTATTTATCAGCAATTTAAAGGCAAATTATGATCAAAACACCAGGGGGCCAAGATAACACGTTTACCAACTTTTTTATTTTGGAAATATTCCAAATGTTTGTGAGGAAGATCAGTTTTAATATTAAGAGGACAATCAAACATAACGTGTTTCAGGAAAGCGTTTATCTGGGCGCAATTTTGCAAAATCTTATATCTTATGACACTATGTAACATCCACAGTTACCGACTCTCACTTCACCAGCTCCGTCCACAAAAATAATTTGACATCTTATTTATATCGTCAGAAAACATCGTGTGTGAAAATAACAACTGTCTGGCTATCACTGTTCCTGAGAAACAGCCAGGTGACAGACAGACGAACGGACACCGGGGCCTCAGTAATATGGTTCTGGTTTACCTCTTTGGTTACAGTACAATAATAATTTTATGATACCTCATAATCACTATCATAATCCGTCTAACAATTTCAGGTGTAGGCCGGCCAAAGAACAGACGTGCTCGAAAATCATAACCCACCCAATTACAAAATGGAAACCCTCGAAAGTAAAACATTTTTAGCAGAAGTGCTAAGACTGAGTTATACCTTCTGTTATTTTTTCATACTTGCATCCCCCCCCCCCATTTTTAAACGGCTCGATTTGTCAAACATGTCTTAACGAAAACTCGCACATAATTTACGTTTAAATTAAAATTGTACAATTCGTTCGGAAGCTATGATGTCACAGACAGACAGGCAGGCAGGCAGATATGTCAAAGTTATAAGCCCCTCTTTTTGGGATTAAATAAGAAAAAGTCATTAAAACAGCTGTGAAATATTTGACACCAGGGTAGTATCGTAAATGATGAAATGTGTTTGATTTAAACATTTGATAGTCTTTGTGCCGCTCAAGATTCATTACAATTTAGAAAAAAAAAGCAAGCTTAAAATGTAAAAAGAAGTGTTTCATTTTCAATATTGCATTACATTTTTGCGATGATCGTTATTATTATACTTCATAGTTGTTCACATCTTGAAAATCACGCAGACAAAGTCGCGGGCAACAGCTAGTCTACTTATAAAAAACGATTCTAATAGAGACTATTACAACACCAATCGAAGTTTTCCAATATGATTAAGGACATCCCAAATCTACTATAGACCCTTGTTTTGCATTAGCGGAGGAATCCTCATGACACCCCGCTCCCTCGCAGTAAGAAACGGGAATCGTGAGACTTTTACTGACTAAACATGAACCGCGGTGGTACTTCATCTAAATTTTTGGACCTTGTATGCCAATGCCAGTACTTGGCAATCTATCATATTATTATTATTACTTTATTATTATTACTTTACTTTATTGCACATAAATACACACACTTGGACAATATGTTCTTGGAAAGTTCATGTACAAAGGCGAGCTTAACCCAGAGTTGGGTTCTCTTACAGCAAACCTTAGAGTGATAGAGAGATTTGATAAAGAAGGAAATCAAAACAGCGCAACAGTATTTGAAGAAGAAAAAAAGAAAAATGTAATAATTATAATTAATTATACTAATTTAAAACTACACTAAAATTTCATAGACATAATAAATACATACATACAATGTAAAGATATATACCTATAATAAATAAATACATATATACATACATAAGTAAATACAGGTCATGTTGAAAGGAAATATTCCTTGATTCGTCTCTTGAAAACATCCAACGATGGGCTTTCACGAATAGTGTGAGGCACAGAGTTCCAAAGCCTCACAGCGCGCACGGTGAACGATCTATCATAACGACTCGAAGTATGAGGAGGGACACGCAAGAGAAGAGAAGAAGAAGAACGACAAGGTTTGCCTCTGGGGACTAGGAATTCGAAACGTTCCCGAAGGTAGGTTGGAGAGAAGGGATTGTAAAGAAGAGAGAAGAGAAAAGTGAGAATGTGAGAATCTCGACGCTTTCGAATAGGCAACCACCCCAATCGGCTCCGAAATTCCGATACGTGATCGAATTTCCGGAGGCCGAAAATGAAGCGGATGCACAAATTCTGCAGACGTTCGAGTTTATCAAGAAGTTCCTCAGTCGCATCAAGGAAGCAAACATCGGCGTAGTCCAATAAGGGAAGAAGAAGTGACTTAGCAAGAGTAATTTTAGTTTGAAACGGCAGGAACTTTTGGAGACGTTTAAGAGAATGAAATGAGCTAAACACTCTCCTGCTTACTTCCGCAACATGTTTGCCCCACGATAAGTTACAGTCCATCAGGACACCCAGATTTTTTACGTGTGACGAGTATGCTATGGTGACGTTATCAAATAAAACTGGGGGAGGAGACTGTTGGTTAATTAAATTTATGAAATAATTGCCACCAATAATGAGAGCTTGTGATTTCAGTGGATTGACTAGTAGTCCAAAACTTTTAGCCCATTGATTTATGGTGTCAAGGTCATTATTAATGGCATCAGTTGCACTGCGAATATCTTCACGTTTGAAGTGTTTGTAAATCTGCAAGTCGTCTGCATAAAGATGGTAGTGTGAAGTTAGAGATTTAGTGATAGTGTTAATAAAAATGGAGAAGAGTAAAGGAGAGAGAACACCACCCTGAGGAACACCCGCAGCAAGGTCACACCAATCAGAGGAGCTCTCATCACAGTGGACCGACTGTGAGCGACCTCGAAGATAAGAATTAAACCATGCAGTTACAGAAGGAGCCATATTAAGTGAGGATAGAATACCTAAGAGGATGTCAAAATCAACCGAGTTAAAAGCACTGCTAAAGTCCAGCAATACCAATATTGTTAAGTGCCTGTTCTCCATAGCCAGTCTTACGTCGTCGGTTATTTTGACCAGCGCCGAAACCGTGCTATGCCCAGGACGGAAACCCGACTGGTACGGACTCAGCAGGCCATTAGAGGAGAGATAATATGACAGTTGATTGTTGACAACACTCTCAAGAACTTTGGATAATATTGGCAGGATGGATATTGGACGGAACTGGGTGACTAAGGATGGATTGGATACTTTAGGTAGAGGCAACACATAAGCTCTCTTCCAGGTTGAGGGAAAGGAGCTAGTAAAAAGGGAACAGTTGACTAGGTGTAAAATTACAGGAGTGAGCACATTAAGGATGGGAAGGAGCATGTGGAGATGAAGTCCGTCATTACCCACAGCCTTTGAAGAAATGCCCAATATAGCACGTTTGATGTCTCCTTCTGTAGCCGGGTGGAAAGAGAAGGAAGTGCAGTTTGGCAAAGAAAGATTAGAGAGATAATTGAGAGTAGAAGATTTAACTTCATCATCCAGCGTTAGTGGTGACTTGGAAAAGTGAACATTAATTGTGTTCAGGTCCAAATCGACAGCGCTATCATTAGCAACTTTACCGATACCGAATGATTTGAGAAATTGCCATACTTGTCGCGTGTTGAAAGTTTCAATAGAATTGTGAATGTGGCGTCTTTTTGCATCCCTACACAGACGACTGCAGCGATTCCGAAGCTTTTTGTATAACGACCAGTTCTCCTCCGTAGGATTCTTTCTATAGCGTCGCTTTGCTTTGTCCCTTTTAGACATCATTTGTTTTATGTCATCCGACAACCAAGGAGCTGGAAGGTGTTTCACTCTAACCTTTTTGAGAGGAGCATGTTCATCATACAATCTAGTAGAAACCCTAAGCTAATCGTGACCATTTTGAAACTAGCAGAGACTATTCCTAAACTAGTGGAGACTATTCCGAAACTAGTGCAGACTATTCCGAAACTAATCGACACTATTCTGAAACTAGTCGATAAATACACCTACCTCTTTTAGTCCTGGGCCCGCTGAATCCATTATTATGGTTGTTGTTGAGCGCGTTGCAGTCGATGCGAGTGCAGGAGAAGTCCTGCCCCTTGTTGTCGCAGAGGCACTTGTTGCAGTCCATGCGGAACTCTTGCCCCGGCTGGCAGGCCTTCGGCGGCTCCTACTAGATACAGGCCTTTACTTGTTATTTGTTACTTCGGTATCACACACTTAGATTTAATATCATCTTCTATTATATTAAAATTCTTGTGTCACGGTGTATTCAATTGAATTCCTCTGAAACGACTCGACTGTTTCTCATGAAATTTTGTAGGTATTTTAGGTACGTTTAAAAGCAAGATAACATCTCTTTTACGTAGCTCAATTTTTTTTATTCCCTAGGACTAATTTGAATGGCCAAACAACTTTTGCTAGGAGAGCTAGTTTTTGAATAAATGTATTTCGGTATCGTTCTTAGACAACTGCGATAATATTACTACTACTTAAATATGAGGGGGTGAACGAACTGATGAATGATACTTCTATATTTTAAATAAATACTCATCTACGCTTATCATACAGATATTGGCCCTTTGTGGGTATCAAACCCAACAGCCCCCCCTTAACAGGAATTCTCATTAACCACTATGTCAACATTAGAAAATAGGAAATATGGCTTAACTATTAGTGATTAAATAAAAAATCAAAAATATTACCGGAGTGAATGCTCGCACTTTTCTTGATAATGTGACCTTCTGGAAATAAAAAAAAATAAATTATCAAGACATCTCAAGTAAACCAAGAACTATGGAAAAATATGGAAATTATATCTATTAAAATACAATACCCCAAAAGTATAAAGATTAAAGACAAGAAAGTCATTATAAGTAAAAAAAAATTTAAAGGAAATAGTTCCCGACACCATATTTTCCGAAACCATTTGTTTTCAAGACCTACAACTAATAGGTAAATAAAATAACAATTAGTCATAAAAATTAGTTTTTATTCTAAGTAATACCACCACCATAAGGTAAAGCCAAACCACTGAAACAAAAAGAGTTAAAGAAATAAATGAAAACCAATCACCAGAATAAAATTGGAGATAATTGCGGTACAAAGTGGGTACATTTGCAATTAATACAAATATATTCTTGGTTACTGACCACGATAGCTTATAAATAGTAAGTTAAGCGAAGCCAGGAGTCCTGTCTGAGGTTAGTTTTTTTTTGTATTACTTATAAATTGCAAAAAAAATATATCAAACATTTTAAAAGTGACAAAAAACAATAAAAAAGCCTCCTTATCAGATTATTCCACCAGCCCTATCTGATCTCCTTCCCTTCCAACCCACCTTTTTATCGTCGTGTTCCTCGCAAGCTCGTCGCGTACACGAATACGACTTTCCATCAGGATTACAGCGACACATGTTACAATCCAGTTCAAAGACTTCATCTGGGCGACACTCTTTCTTTATTACTTTCAGATCCTGAAAATTGACGTACACATGGTAACTTAAAAGTATGAACTGTAAAGTTTAAAATATAATAAAAGGTTTTGTAAAAGAATCACTCTAAAGAGGAAGTCCAAGTTAGGAGGTAACTTAGAAATTAGTAATAATAAATATTATAGCAACAATTAAAACTTACTTCCATACATCCATATAAGTAACACATGCACAAGATTCACGTACCATATAGTATATACAGGTAGAAAACTCAGATAAAACATGCAAAAATTATTTTACGGAAAAAAAATGGAAAAAAAATCAATACAAACAAATTATCATAATAAGTACATTTGTTAAACTAATAGGTTGCTGTTAATTAAATCAAGCCTCATTTATAATTGTCTCATTTTTAATTCAAATGGAAAAATAAAGGACAACCCTTGGCCCAGCTTTGACACATTCCAGTCTCTATACATTTCAGATAGATATTCGCTTAAACATTGCTAAATATTTACCAAAAGCCAATAAGGTAAAGCACGACATAACTTAAAACCCAACCCAAAAAAATAGACCTAACTAAAGCATTTGACCAAGTCAGTAAATAATTATAAAAAATCTAGAGAATTCATTAAAACGAAAACCAGTCCCATCAACAGACGCAAAAGAGCAAAGAGGTAGTAACAAAGCAAGTAATACGTGCCTATAGCTATGGGGTATTTGACCAAAACATTATATTTAGTCCATCAGAAAGATTTCCAAAAATATAGGATACGTATTTTTTAAAAACGTATACTCTGTACATTTACCCGTTTACCCCGTAAACAAAACAAAAACAGGATCTAATAGAGTGATTTTAAATCTCGTGTGTCGTCACTTACCAGTACGCTTTTTAAATCAAGTGACGTTTTTAGCCCCACTACCATACTTAAGTGCTTATCTTCCTTACTTCGTAATGATTTGATAAAATGAAATATACATATTCAATATTTTTTGGAAGTAAACTCACGGCCTAAACAAATTTAGTCAAACACCCTATTGTACGACCTGTAAACCAGGATTTACAATAACCAAGGGAAACCAGCACCCAAGTTCAAGCCAACAGTTCATACTTCTGCAGGTATTCCTCCGATATCCTGTTCATCATCAGGATGTAAGGGCACACACACTCTCCTCGTACAGAAGTACCCCGTCCCGTCCTCGTTACACCAGCAAGTGTTGCAGTCCTTTATGAACATGCGGTTTGCTTCACACACTTGGATTTTCGTGGCGTTTTTTTGGGTCGACAATTTCTTTTTCTAAAATTTTTTGGGTGGTTTTAATACTTTGATCTAGACGATAAACTTCCTTAGGGAGGTTGTTTTTGTCAGGGTTAAAACGATATGGAAAGAGACATGGTTATTATACTTTGGTTTTAATAAGTTAAAATACAAAGGGATTAAATTGTATGTCATTGTATATTTCCGATGAATCCTTATGGTTACAGCTTTAACATCCTCAATTCTCTGTCTGTTTGTCCCAAATACGGTACGGCTGGTTTTACTTCCTGAAAAAGAAGATAATTTTGAAAATTATACTTGCATTCCGTTCTAGCATCAGTACTGCGGCATTGTCCTGTTTTTTAGTTTTAAGATCTGTTCTTATTACATGTACTAATCTACTAAGCGTCGAGGAAAGTCGAGCAAAGTACTGCTAAGACTCAAAATCTAAAATAATATCAAGTTTTCAATTTAAATTGTCATTACACTCAAGTATGACACTTGAGTTGGGTAGAACTATAATATTTTCACTTTTTCTTATAAAATTAAAATATTGCCAAAGCTTTTCAAAAGCAGTCACTATAGAATTTTCTTCAAACCTTTATTTTTTCACTTACAACGAATTATTTTATATCATAAAGATCAGTCCATCTTTCACCAACTTCGACATTAGTTCTCCAAGCATCTGAATCAGCTTGTACTGTTACGATACCGACCTTGAATTCATGAAACAGTTCAACATCGTCAGGCAGCGGGCAGGGCTTGTGTGTGCAGGAGTAGTCCGTGCCCAGCGGGTTGCAGCGACACGTGTTGCAGCCGATGTAGAACGTGCTGCCGCCGCGACACACCGAGTGGCGCTCGATGTGGTCGCCCACCTGGCAGCCATGCGGAACCATCGGAATGGGGGTCAAATATTAAATGATGAAACGGTTTTTCACGCGTATTCATCGGGAGAACCCGACTAGTTACGCCGCGTCGGTTCGTGATTAAGGTTTCGTAGGTCCGAAACTAGTCGGGCACCCCCGATAAATACGCGTGAGTAAACCGTTGCATCATTTAATAATGAATCAGTCTCACGATTGTTACTATAAAACTATGGTGCTCAATGTCTATAGGGTGTAGTTTACTATAGGATGTTGGATCTTAGAATTTGGTGGCGATTACAGATATTTCTAATCCGAGTTTCTTTACGATTAATCTTCCATCGTATCACTGATGTCTTAAAATAATAAAGCTTCTTGATGATTACCTACTACTCTGTATCCCACTGCTGGGCAAAGACCTACTGCAAATTCTTCTACAAAACAAGGTCTAACGTAATTTTGAACCACCCCTTTTACTTGAAACCTTTACCTATATCATCATAAAGATAAGTAACAGTGTTTTGCAAGGAGCGACTGCCTATCTGACCACGTCAACCCAGTTACTGACTGGTTGTCAGACTTTTTAGCTTCTGACTACCCATAAAGACTGTCAAGGATGTGTAAAAACAGATGGTCTTCTAAAAACACACACATTATAGATTTAATAAATCCCCAGAAACACAAGAAATAATCATGGTCATCACACAAAAAAGCATCCTGGATGGGTATTGATCCCACGACCTCGTGTATAGCAGTCGGAGCCTCAAACCACTCGACCAACAGGCTGGTACACATAGCTATACCTACCTCACTCTGCATGAAGACCTCGACTTCTTTATCCTTGTCCCCCTCTGTCTCCAAGCACTCGTTATGAGAGCAGGAGTAGCTGAGACCATTGCTATCACATTTACAAGGGTTGCAGTCTTTCATGAACTCCTCATGAGGTTTGCAGATGGTCGAGCGTTTTGCGAGTACGTTGTGATCCCATTCCAATAAGTTTTCTTCTTCGCCTGGTGGATGCTGAAGAATGGATGGAGAAAATTGTTTAAAATCGAATTTTTTGGTTTAACGTTCCCAAGTTAAGAATATAATCCTTGTATCGTGTAAAAAGACACCCAGATTCAGAGCATTCGTGGATCACACAAATGCTTGTTCTACGCGGGGTTAACTCGCGATACGTCGCGAACTGTGTTATAATCGGATAAGCCATTGCTGAATTCAACCCATACAAACTCATAGACAAGCAGACAAATATAAAAAAACAAAGATATGATAATGATTATGAATTTTACTTACCTTAACTATTATAAGGTGCATCCCAACCACCAAGTGTTTCAACAATGTCACTTATAACAGTAATGTTCTCGATGTAAGTATAAAACATCGATTAAGATGAAAACTTTTTAATAACGACGACATTTTGTCAGTTTGTGATTGTGCAAACATGAAGTAATGGTGCGATTATTTAAGTCGATTTGAATTATGTTTGTAGTTTAATTTTGAATGTCACATTGGTACTTTGCCTGCGTTGGTGTTGAACCTGAACCTCGTCCATACAAATCCATGTATAGAACCGCAAGGCCATGACGACGATATAACATGTATTATGAAGGCAAAGAAGCATAAATTTTAAAATGTAACACTTTGCTCGTAAATATTGTGAAGAATGGATCAAGTGCTGTCCGCGAATGAAACGAACTCGGTATTATACTACACTAGCTGTTGCCCGCGACTGCGTCCGCGTGGTTAGAAGATATATCTTCTGTTATGTTTTATACCAGCCCTGTTTTTTCCACATTTTCCATTGTATCTTCGCTCCTATTAGTCGCAGCGTGATGGTATATAGACTAAAACCTTCCTCGATGAATGGTCTTTTCAACACAAAATATATTTTTTCAAATTGAACCTGAGTTCCTGAGTTTAGCGCGTTCAAACTAACAAACAAACAAACTCTTCAGCTTTATATATTAGTATAGAAGTGTAGATTTGTTTCGTTACTTAAAAAGGTAAAAAATCTTATAATCTCAATCCCGACCTCGTTGTATCTTTTTAGCCACTGATTTATTTCATATTTGGTATTCTTTATTATTGATTTTCGTTTGTATTTGATCGCGCGTTATATCACTGAGTTTATGTACAGAAATAAAAAAGATGATTTTTACGTTCTATGTAACTTACAAATGGACTACATTATCATTTTCAAGAGACCTTTAATCCAATCCACAAACCGATTCCCATTATTGCCTAAATTCTAAGTTAAAATGACAAAACGTTCTCCCGACATCACTGGGTTTTGAATCTTATTCCTTAACAACTACAGTTCAAATTTAATTAACTTCTTCATTATTAGCTACACTTACTTGTACTACAGCATCGGTGTGTCCCGACTTCAGTGTAGGTACGTCTGGTTCACTGAATTCACTTAAACTTTCTTCTATAACCTCATGTGTTGGTACAGGACTATCTGAAAATGATGGAGAATATCAATAATACATAATGTTCACAATTTTTACACAACGCCATCTAGTCTCAAATTAAGCAAAACTTATATTAGGACTTTGAACGCAACCATGGATGACCGGGCCACTAATCCCAAATGGGTTTTTGAAACAAATTCGACCCCGTACTGTGGAATTTAATCCTTTTGTCCCGGGTGGTTTCACAACAATTTAAGTCACTTGCATAAAGACACACAGACTCAGGACAAGGATTCGTGGATCACACAAATGCATAACAAGCATTTGTGTGGCTAGCTTTTAATGCCGAGGCCCGAGGGATGAATTTTTAATGGCATTTTTCGTTTTAATTTGTGTTTCTCACCTGGTCGACTGCAGTGCGATAAGGTGCACAGTCCCAGCCCGTTCTCGAGGCAGACGCACGTGTTGCAGTCTCGCTGGAACGTCGTGTTCGGCTTGCAGAGAAGCGGCTCCGCTGAACATATAATGCAGAACTTATAATAAAAGTAGCTGTATCAACAAACGTTGTTTTGCCATAAAAAACAGCTGCTTAAGTTTAGAAAAAAAAGTAAGACTTTGAAAAATTTATGGTGTCCCATTCTTAGACCTACAAAAAATGCACACAAAAATTCATAAGAATCGGTCGACACTTTTCGGAGGAGTTCAATTTCGTACATTATTGTTCATATTTATTGGAGATAGAAATGAATAATAAAAAGAACGCAACAAATTAAATATAGCAGACATTCTAGAAAAAGGCATCAATGCAGACTCATGATCGAATGACAAAAAATTGTATACATATGAAATACGTTGCTGGAAAAATAAATTTTAGCTAGATTGTAACAGTTATCAAAAAGACGCGGTGCTCTACGATCTGTAGAGCACTATCTCTGTCTTTTCTCAACTACAATATCACTATTTTCCTTGATTCTCAGTGTGTCATCTTACCATAGGCGCCTTTATCACAGATGTCCAGCTTCGAGCACTCGGCGAGGCCGGTACTGGAGCAGCGGCAGTAGTGACAGTTGCTCTCCCACTCACTGCCCGCCAGGCACTGCGCCTCCGAAGACTCGCTATTTGATGGTTCTGGAATTTTCAGCCAATACATAAGTATAGTAGGGATGATGAGGGTATTGAAAGTAAAAAAATATCTAGCCACTCAGATTATTGGAAAACATAAGACATGTATTTTTGCCTTTTATGAATAAGAACAATTGACCAAATGTCACTTCATTCAAATTTTATCAAAATCGGTCCAGCCGTTTTTATAGTCGTAAATTGCATTTTTATCGGGTTTGAAGCCACCCTGAAAAATTCAGCCTGCTAGCTTATTGGGAAGTGCCTAAAAATTTAATTACAAAAAACCAACACAAATTACAAAATTACGAATTACAAAAATTTATACACAATCATGATGTAAGTTACGTTCCATTCAGGGAATTATACAAATTATAGATACATCTAATCAGTTAATCTGCCAACCCAAGTAACTTGTTATTGATTGCATATGGGTTCTTTTCTTTTCCCGTTTCTCAAAATCTACCTTACTGCATGTTACATCAAGGTATTTCTTAAAATATTAGAGGGAATATTTGTCAATATGAGCATTATTTTTAAACTATTCCCCACCTTCTGTATTTGTTGGTATCCTTTCTTCTGTGCAAGAGGAGTCGGTCACACCAGGCGGACATTTTAGCGCTGAAATCAGAAAACGTATACAATTACATAACATAGAAAAAAAATCCTTTAGTACTTTTAATTTCATAATTATCTTCTAATAGCCCGACTGGGATTTAATTATTTTATGTCTAAATGGGCTGATTGTAGTAGCGTATTATTATTATTTAACACCTGTAACTTACTGAATCAACACGATAAAGATACTTTGACTTTGACTTAAAGGAAAATTAACATTAATTTTTATAAGCTAACATTAATTTATTTTCATCTATTTTCATTCACGGGCTAACTTCATGTGAAGAGACCCGGTCCTTTTTAAAGACGTGCACGGGGACACAGGTCCAACATGCAGAGGCCTTCTTGAGAACTTTTATCTCATTATTATAACACTTTTGTTCACGATTCGAATTGTATCAGTTGTTCACGATTTTGCATGGAACACTCATCTTTTCAGAAATTGATTTTTCTTAAGAAATTATTGAAGTTTTGTGCAAGGAAGCGGTTTTCAATGAATGACTAAGGACTATTTTCTTCGCTTCGTATTGTCTCGTACAAAAATGACCGACATTTAATAAGATGTGTCTACATGCGTCAAAACAGAGTTTATGACGCGTGGATTTTTAATTACTCAATTGGCAAATGTCACATTGTAACTACACATCATCATCACTTGCTTGTCATAGAAACTAAACTTCTGCAGTGATATCTGAATAGAATATTTTGATTTAATCTCGTCTATCGGTATGTAATTTGTTGTTTCTTTCTATATCTTTTAAATCTTAAATATAACCAAACCCGCCGATTAAATAACTATTACATAAGCAATAATAACATCGTATGGTTTAGTGAAAAAATACAACGATATATTCGATTTTTGCCGCTCACAGCTTAACGCAAACGTCAAGTGATTTGACATTTCGTTTCGCGCCATAAACAGTAAAAATGGCGGCGAAATGTCACGTGCGATGTTTCGGACGGAGCGCGGCCGGGCGGTCCTCATGTTGCCCTTTAACCTTCGCAATTATTGCAGTTCTATTAATAGCGACAACAATTGGTTTCAATAATCATGCCGACGATCATCTTTGATGCTGTATTACGAAATTATAACCGAAAATAGAAAAGTTCTAAAATTAGAATCAGATTTTTTTTTCGTATTCTTTTTTGATATGTTTTCAACAGATCTTTGAAATAACATAAGGTAGATCATCGCATAGATTTATAAATCGTTGACCAAACGATTGACAAATAATCTAAAACCTTGCCGTGCAGTTGGACAGGGGATGACCAATATTTAAGCCGATCAACACACTATAACACTTACTTGAAACTGGCAAAAGTGCTATTAATAACGAAAAAGTACCAAGTCAGAGGTAGTCAGAGAATAGGCATTATACAGCATATAATCTACTTATTCATTTACAACTGTTCACATCGTTCATTGTTAGACACTAATCACAAACTGACTCATTACTAGGTCATCATATAAGAGGCATCCTTTATCGAACAATGGGCCCACAATGTCTTAATCCCAGCGTTTACAATGGCCCATGTAACTGTACTGGATATCAATTTATTATGATCCTTCTACTTCCTACGTATTTAGAAACCTGCAATTATCGACTTGGAAAGCATTAAACCGACTTCGAACTCAGACATACCACTGCGAATAATGTCTGGCAGTAGGAGAAAAAATATCCCCTTTATAATACCCAGTGAACTTCGACCACAAACTGTTCTCTTGCAAGTGCCCGGGATGTCCTCATACCTGCTCTTTGAAGGACCTGAACCTTACCAAATGGTGTTTTTTACTTGGTAGTTGACATTACTGGGTGCATAAGAAGTCTTCTTCCCATAAGGCAACTTAACTTTGGTCTCTTAATCTTACAGACTGTCTTATTCAGAAAGCAAAACTTTTTTGACAACAATATAGCCATCTCGCTTTGACTGATAAAGTCGAATGGTAGATTTAGTTGAATACCGAACTTCACATAAAACTTGAAGTTTAATTGATGGATGACTCGAAATGTAATTAAGAATGAATTTGTCGACAACACGTGCTCTTTCTATTCTTACAATTTGAATATTATCATGGTTATTAAAATAGAAAAACTGGAACAGGGAAAACATGTTTCTAGCAAGCTCATTAATATTTTATTATGGGAATTCTAAGAATTGTTATGACTTATTCATGATTTGTTTATATTTGTTGTTTGAACGTTTGATAATAGTCTTTATTTACTACTTCGGTGATTCCCTGGCAATCGCTTAACGAAGTAGAACTTCCTCGTTTTTAATTCTTTTCTTCTTCCGGATATAAAGGGTTAAAACCATCACATACAAGGGAATCCACTAACCGTTCTCTAAAATCTATAGGAACCTTCAAAAAACATCTTAATCATACATAGTAAGTTTTTGTCCGAACTTGAAAAGAGGTTTGAGGTTTTTACCCCAGAGTTTGTTTCGATCTTTCTTCTGAGGAGAAGAAGAAGCCAGTATAAATATATAGCCATATAATTTATTCTATTGCCTTAGTAAACAATTTCATTTCATTTGCCATGTTTGCTGAAGGCAAAATCTGTAAAACTGTATTTCAAACTTAACAATTTATGCGTGTCTAATCAATAAAGAAGTTATTTTAATAGGTAAAGTATTTATTACTTACTTCCTCAATGGTTATTACTTGTCCATTTGGATAATTTCCAAAACTAAATATTTCATAGCATCGCAAAAACGCACATTCTCCATTCGCAGTTATTCTATACTCCAGCTTAAAGTTCTAATCTTCTCTGTAGCTTTGTCTATACCGTCCTATATGGTTATGTATACATGGTGCTATGATTCTAAGAGGACAGCGTCGGCTAATGCCCCCGCCGCCCACGAACAGGTATCTTACACCTGAGCTACTTGAGGCCACACAAAATAACACAACATGTTTTTATTTGCACTAGAAAAGCTACTTGCAAATTTTAAGAGAGAGATATTGTATTTTGAACTCGATAAGATATTTATAATCAATAATATTAATGCTTAGTTAAAAAATAATTGTGAAATACCTTTATATAGACCGTTTTTATGGCTACTTTTTTATGTACTAGCATATAGAAAACGAAAGCAGTAGTCAGCAAAAATAGTATTTCTTCTTCCTTTATCTGTATTGGTTACCGGTATTTATATTGGTTACCCACTTATTTTTTATTTGTCAATTTCTTTATGTCTGTTATTGATTGTACTGAAAAAATGCTTTATCTATCTATCTCTTTTTCACTCGAATCGCATTTTACCTATGCACGGGATAAATTCATGAGGAGTTACCCGGTCCTTTTTTTAAAGTGTGCACTGAGACTCAGGTCCAATTTGCAGCGGCCTTGCGGAGAACTTTAATCTAAAATTTGAAAGGGTACCTACCAGGTATCATTCAACCCCGCTCTATAGGAGAACCGAAACCTCTTATACTGTCAGATGGTTAATAGGCCAGTTCCTAATCTTGTCTAAATTTCGAATATAAATAGAAATACAAAAATCTTCTTCGTTCTTGCTACAAATATATTTACTACTACTGCACTATTGCTACCGTCCACATCATATATCACATTTTAGGTCATAAAACGGAACATGTAACAAATCAAACCAATTAATCATAAGTCACGCATCAGTTTTCTTTAAATAGATGTTTAAATATAGCAGCAAGTTGTAATGTTATCTCGACAGTTATTTATAGAGCGACCGTAGAAAATCTCGGTAAATATAGACCCCATATCTGTTCCTATCTATATTTAGTCTGTGTTAATGATCTTTGCGTGTTATTTAGAACAATTGATGGGTAGTAAATTAAGGTGAATGTATATCGTAAGTTGTCGTAAAATAGTTATAACCTGACATACATTTTTGTATACAAAGGAATTTGTTTCACTATGCAATAATATCATTTTAAAAACAAAAACGTACAACAGTTGTTTTTCTTATGAAAAAAGAAACTATAAAATCGGTTCGTCTAGGCCGAAGTACAGAGGTAAAAAAATAAGTAAAAAATATGTCGTATGAAGAATCACCTTTTTTTTAAAACGACTGACAACCAGTCAGTAAAATAAAAATCCATGCTAAATTATCATCAGTTTTTAATTTTCCAAGTCACACAATTTTAATGAAGAAAGTTAATTAAAAATTATTAGTAATAGGGTACCGGAATCAGGAGAAGTTACGAAAAAGACTACAAATTTTCGTTACATATTTCTACAACAATGTATATCAAATAATATCCTACCTGTCCCTCTAATCTCGGCCTGCAGTGTAATCAGGACACGATATTATGCGGAACAAGCGCTAAGCAACAGCGGCGTCCACCTAACGGTACATCGCGATCTAACTATAAAAGCTAAAAGCGACATAACGATTGCAAATTTATACAAAGTCCGGTTTTATATTTGTTTACTTCGAATATATGTTTATGTTTACAATTTATAGATAACATTTTTGTGAATTAATTTCGAGTGTACAGTTATTTTGGCCGGATATGTAAATTTTGACAAGTTATAATCAGAGTGTGGATTAAGTATGTGTATTATGCTGTTAATCGTATGTTTTCATATATGTATATACCGATGTAAATGCCCCACATGTAGATGCCCCATACCAATGTTAAAATGTATGAACTGGACTGCTGATCTTAGTACATTTACTCTTTTATAGTACCGGGTACTCTCCCGTAAAAAAAACATCAAAATATATATGGTATGACTCTCAAATCTATTGCACGTTATATACAAGGTAGTTACACTTAATTTTTTTTAAAATTTCTATAAGTAATTTAAACTAATTATATTATCTATGACCACTTATTTTACTGCAAATGCGGATTAGACAGACAATTGTTTGCCAACAATTTATTTCATTCAGTAAGTAACATCCATACATCCATACATACAAACTTTCACGATTATTATACTAATAGAGGCAAACTATTATTTAAGACTATATTTTCGTTTTCTTCCAGTTAAACGAACATTTCCATATTTAAATGCAACGTTTACATTGTCATATGCATGCGAGCACTTTCTCAGACTACGGTTAGACTATCGTAAACAAATCTTTCCAGTTGGAATGTGAAATCGGCAACGCGTAAGAGGGAGAGAGTGAATTCTATAATCTAAGCACGTTCCTTCAATACGGGACTTGGCTTTTAACCATGACTTTAATCATCTTAGGCTCTTTGTGTTTTGGGCTAGATTGTCTGAAAGGATAATCTGGGCCAAGGTATACAACGGGGAAAGAAGGAACACGGGGAGTTTTAGTCAGTTGCAAAAATCCCACATTTCCCACCCTTCATTCTGCTAACCTACTGCTAACAATATGTTAGCAGTTTACTAGTATCGAATGCAGTGGAAATATTAAATAAATAGATATCACAGTAAATGTATTCTTTCATAGAAATCAAATCAAAATACTCCTCGTAAAATACGTTATTCAGATTAACCCGCAGGAACTAAAAACAGCACCCAAGAAAACTTGAAACTGATACGCAGGATTATTTTATACAATATAGGGCGCATTCACAGTAACGCACATGTAGTCAAGCAATGCGAATAACTTTTATTTATATAATTTCTTCAATCTTTTACGAATAATTGCGGTACATAAGGCGGACATAATTCCGGAAGGCATTATCTACCAGTCAACTTTTGAGTCTAATGAAAAAGTGGTTGGAATAGGCACAACAGTACAATGGGAAATAATTAAAATTACTTCCAATAGTTACTATCATAACCTTTTCGTTTTCACCTAAACTTCAATATACTACGACTCCGTATATACTGTTCAATTTAATCCTGACACCGGCGCTCACAGCGTGCGTTATCCGTTTGGTTTAAACGCTCGCTAAAAGTCCATCAATTATTTCACAAATGAGCTTATCAAGCCTACGTCTACGATTCCCGTTTATCAAAGGTCGGACGCGTTCATTCATATGTTGAGCGATCCGACGCTATCAGTTACGTCACTGAACACGCGGCGGACAGCCGGATTCAATAGATATACGATGGTAAGCACAATATTTACTATTAAATGACATATTGTTCGAAAATAATTAAGGTTTAGTTGAGACTTAATTAATTAGATGGAGCAGAAAATGTGGCTGTATTATTGGGAACAGTCCGGCACATCCCTTCGTCTTCTTAACGGCGAAGAAAGTCCATGAGGATTTTTGCCAGGTCACAAAAAGGAAAGGTAAAATAATAGTTTGATTTGGCTATTTTCCCGTTGTCCGGGATTTTTGCATTATGTCCTGAATAATGATGACAAGGAGCTGATCGGAGGTTATAACACAACACACGCAAAATAGAATGCCCAGCTAATACTTTTTTTAAACATTCATTTGATAGACTGACTTAATATTGATTGGATGACAGAATTGCAATAAATTTTGTCGAGACCGTCGCGTCTTTTATTCAACTGTCAGTCGTTCTAAAATATGTACCGATCTATTGACACTTTACCTTGCCAGTAGGACACTTAACGGCGACTCAAGTCAACGGAAATCTCCTGTATTTGGACAATGGAACTTGAATGTATAGATAGAGATAGAAGCTTCAGTTTATCGTCATTCGGGGATGTTTTGTAACGATAATGATAAGACCATGATGTCACACTAATAGTACGCCATGCATAGTACGTAGCTGTAATTATATTACGCATGTGCAACTATAAACACACGTTCGTTAAAATCAACAAAAAAGAGTTGAAGAGAAGCACTCCATTTTTCCTTATACTTAAAATTAAGAATTAAAAGCTTTTAAAAACATTTCGTTCTAAAAAAGAGGTCATTTCTTTTTGTAAAACATTTTATGTATATTTTACGTATCAAACGTCATCTAATGGTAGCAAAAGAAATCAAATAAATTTAATCGCTTTGCTCTTGCGCACTCCTTATTTTTACTACTCTTTGAGCGTTGCCATACAAGATGAGCAACATGTAACAATACACTTTAAGAATCAATTATATTGCCTACTTATTCTATTGAATCAATGGTTTAGAGGCACACTTTATGCTTGACCTGACCTTCGCAGGTCCTAAGACGCAACGAGAACAATGGGTGGTTTTTGCAATGCCTAGATAATAATCACGTTATTTTCTTTGTCACATGCACAATTGGATGAGAATTAACTAGTTGTAAACAAGTAATCTCGTTTGTATGCCATGCCAGATGCCTCATGAGAGTAACATTGAAGAAAACATATCTTCGTCAGAAATACATCTCAAATTTATTTTTCCTATAACATTTTTATGAAATGCTAAAAGAACACTCCGAAAAGTCTTTGTGGATGATACCAATACTTGCCGTAAGCTTACACGGATCGAACCCATACGCAGTAGTTCTATACGCACAGCTGTTCATGCCATCAGACTATCCTTTTGCAACGTTTTAATTCCTCTAAAGGAAGAAGGGAGGGTGGTGAAATAAATTCTGAATTCTGTGCAAAAGCGCTGAATAAGATTTCCTTTTCACATACTTTGCGAAATCTTTGTGATTTTTTTTCTATAGAACTGGGATGTAGGATATGTACTTTAGTTTGACCGATCGAAACTGCTGCGACCGACTTCTCCCAAGTATTTTACTACAGGATCAAAGGGCGTGCCCACCTCTTAAAGATTATTGCTGAAGTACAGCGGTGTACTACACGGTATATAGCGCCACCTCTATATGTGTAATAATATAGTAATACCAGATGGCTACAAGGGTAGCCAAGTGGTCAAGTGGTCACCTCGCCAAACCCACAACGCAACGTGTTGCGGGTTCGGTCCCCGCGTAGGTCAAGCATTTGTTTGATCCACGAATGCTTTTCCTGATTCTGGGTGTGTGTCTGATTTGAATGTGGTGCCCTCATGTAAAGAAACCATTTTCAATCTACACAGTCCCTGGACGCGGACCTTGTTTCGCAAATATCCGGGTTGCATGCTACGTCATATTGCGTTATCTTGAGGAAAACAGTTCTCACGTAACGTCATGTCTTTGTGATAATAATTAGGTGTTTAACAAAGTAGCCGTTGTAGTAGTTGTTGTTTCATTACGTTATGACATACGGTTGCAGCAAGGCAACGCCATCTAGTCTCAAATTTACCAAAGCTGACTAGACGACTAATAAACTAACTTAAATACAAGACCTAGGTGTAGAAATAAATGATCATGATCATTACACTAATATTTGACCTGGATTGGAATCAAATCCACGACCTCCGGTATAGCAGACAGAGTAACCACTAGACCAATAGGCCAGACAGTTAATGAACGAGAATGATGAATTCTGATATTTAAGCAAACCTCTTTTTTTGCCTTGATAATGGTAACTAGTGATACATGCTTCTACCAACTACAGCCCAGGCATTTGGTTCACAGAGGCCTAATTCGTGAATCATCTTGGGTCAACTGCACCTAAGTACAACTACATTCTTTGACGTTAAAATCTACATCACGACAGCTGTTTTTATTTAATCGATTATCTTGATTACTGTGACGTATATTGACTATTGAAAATAAATCAAACTTCGAGACCAGCCTATTCCCGTCAATAGGCCATCACCAAAGAAATTGGAATCAAGTGTAGTCTAGACAGTCTATTATTTTGAGAACACCCATTAAGGTTATAAGGTAGGCAAAAAAATCTCGAAAGCAATGTTAAGAGTGACACGCTTGGCGCCTTATTAATAAGTCCAATCATGCCCAATTGGATTCAATCGAGCTTTCATTTGCGTCAACCGACCACCAATCATTTGAATCAACACCAATAGTTTACGGAGAAGAGTTTTTTTTACGTCTACAACTAAATTATTGCGGACTTTGGACGGGGGCTGGTTGGTGTTGGCGCCAGTATAGACCGGCAAAACAAAACGCCAGCAACATGTCTAACCTGTTTACTTTAAATATACTATTTTCCTTATGAGATAGATAGCTAAAATGTTTGTAAAGATGGTTCCTTTCGTCCTTATCTTTCTTTCCTCATCCCTGACCCTAAGCATTTTTAATGAGAACAAGCTTTAATTTAGGAAACAAGCACTGGGCATTCACTCGTCACGATTAATTAAACTACCATGTCCAAGTCTCATGACTGCACGGATAGCCAAGAGGTCTATGCCGTGACAAACCCACTGTGCGCGAGGTGTCGCGGGCTCGAACCCCGCTTAAGACAATTATTAATGTCTTCGTGCATGTGACTTGAATATTTGAAGCTCTTGCAACAGCAATTATAGATCAGTTAAAAATAAATAGAAAAGAAAGATCTCCCGATATAACCTAACTTTCTACTTTTCGACATATCTTTCGATATCAAGACAGTTTTAAGTAAATCCTTGATACAGAAATAGATTTCCTATACCAAAATATCGATACACTTATTTTCCTGCTTGCGGAAGTATGTAAGATGATACAAAACAAATTGTCTTACAATGCTACATTGCTTCAAAGTATTTTCTTGTTTAATGTTGCCACATAAGTAGCGCCGTGAGGGTTAACAAAGAGGAAAGAAAGAGGAAATACTACTCATAATTGTTGTTAAACAATAAATTATTGTTATAAGCTCGTTATCACAGTCACGATTGTCTAAGGCGGTTTAAACGCAAATGCAAAGCAAGCATTCTAAACCCGGATTGGTAATTCCTCACTGTATGGGCTTCGAACCTAAGGGGTTAACTGGGAACCCCTCTTACTTAGACACCGCTGTCTACTACCAGTCTGGATCTCAAGATCTGTGAAAACCAGACAGTTGAAATTTTCACAGGTAAAGTATTACAGTTGCCGCTATTATGAAAACAAAGATTGATCATAAGCAACGTATGATACGGTCATAAATTTATTACTAACCATTTTTTATTTGGAAATTGTTAGTTTATTGCTTATTTGTACTTAATTCAGTGTCGCAAGTCTGACTCGCACTTGATCATTTTATTTTAGAAGCTTCCATTTATAGCTATTGAAGAAAAGGTTATATCTATCTGTCTATCATTTTACACAGGCATTTAAAAAAACAACTAACATTGTTTTTTCTCTTACAAAATATCGGATATGTCCTTAAGTCTATGAGTCCTCTAGCTCTCTAACTTAAGTGACGTGTGTTTTGTAAATATTCTTGGGACATGCATACAATAATTTATGTCTATATGAATAATTAATAGTAAAGAATAATAATTTACTAGCTACGCACGAAAGAAATAGATCTAATATAGGTATATTTTAAATGCGGACCGATGTTTATAATATCATGTGCATGACCGGCGAAGCACGGGTCTGACTCGCCAACGAAGGGGTCCGTACCATTTTTATACGACGTGTTGCGGGTTTGATCCCCGATTAGGACTTTCATTTCTGTGATCCACAAATGCTTGTCCAGTTGTCCATAGTTTGGGTGGACACACGGTTTACTATTTTCGTCACTCGTATTTTAAAATATATTTCTATAAAAATAGCAAATTCTATACTATTATATTCTTCTTTTTAACGGCAACAGAAATAGATCATGAGTAACATTATTAACTGCCTAACTAATGAGAAACAGCCTGGCGACAGACGGATAGTCAGCAGAGCCTTAGAAAAGTTTCGGTACGAACACTTAAAAATAAACAAGATTTACAAAAAGTGCTTTTTCGTGGCCTAGCTTGAATACATGTATTTTGAGTCAGTGCTCATTAATGCCAATAATTATAATTTATTATTCAATTAGATCCCTATGAGGCTCACGTATAGACAAGGCTAAGCTACTACACACATTGATTAATCACAGATTCAGCTACACTTCGGTCCGTGGAAAATTGACCATCCATGTCATAACGAGATCCTCCGTATTTTGGAAAGCACGTCAAATTGTGGGTCCCATCTTCTATTCATCCAGCGTTGTCAGTAGTTACGGGTAACAAGAAGCTAGAAAGTCTGACAACCAGTCTTTCTAAGTGTTATCCATGTTGGGACAACTGGGTTGAGAAACTAATCAAACACCATATACAAAAACAGCCCCTCTATGTAAACTTATCTCTGTAAAACCGATCATAATGTTATTATTACAGAGAAAGTTTCTAAATATTTTTGAGTGTTATCAATTGTCACTCAAAGGGTTCACACTCAAAATTTGGTTAGGAGGTAGCTTTCTCCGTAATTGAATCTATATAGCAGCTAAAACGCTCAATGTTTCAGCTCGAAAATAAATATAACCTGACCCGCACAATCAATACTTAATTTTAACTTTATTATGCACTCCGTACTTTATAAATTTCTTGAAAATGTAATGAGAAATTTTGGACAATGCCGGGCACGGCAAGCGTGGGACCAGTGGAAATTGAGATAAATTTACTATAATTTTTGGTAAGCTTATTGTTATAAGTATTTTAACGAAACTACATTATTTACTCGACTAGCCAGTGATAATAAAACAACAATAGTTTATACAAAAAACAATAGTTAATAAATACAACAGGAATTTAAAAATGAACGAGATAAACAATTTTTATCAAGAGTTTGTCAGTTTTTACGTCATCGTACCTATAGTAGGATCTCGTCGTTTCATCAAGCCCGTTCATTAATAAATACGAATGCTATTTGTTAACGGTTTTCATTCAATAATTAACAATAATATTGGTTTTAGTGCAGTGACAATTTATATCGATGTTTATTGACATAAGTTTGTTTAGAATCACGAAATAAGTTGATGAAGCTTAAAGTTATTTGTAATTCTTCGCATCGTTTGAAACTATTGTCTCGAAGACAGAATAAGAAGTATTATTTTTAATTAACCTGTTGATGTCTAATCTGAATCTAGTAAGATCAGGTAAACAGTGACACATAAATTAAAATACCCGAAATCGTATTATAAAAACTTCGAAAATACGGTAATTTTTGTGTATATTCCTCGTAATAAGTGGGTTCCACTCACCGAAGCCGTCGCAGAATCTTGCAGTGCACACGACCAAACAAACAAATATCGACCACTTCATCGCACTGTCAGACACAACACTAAAATGTAATTAACCGCCGAACACGCGACCGTCGCCCGCCGACTCCAAGACACAACTGATATTTCTTCGCGTACAATTCAAATGATATACTCCTGCGCAACATTAAATTTACCGTTCGATTCATACATTTTTAAGCCCCACCCCTCCTTAATTTAGCTCAATAAGGGCGAAATTGTGCGTATGGTCATATTTTCGGACTGCAAAAGAAGCTTTGCTATTTATTATCTATAATTGTGATTATTTTTAATAGGTTCTAAATACGGTAGAGTTTGTGAATTGAAATGGTCCGTTGTATGACCGGCGCGGGCGCGATCTTGTGACCTCTTAGCAAATAGCCGCGCCTGATAATGAATATAGTTTGTGTTTCGTAGAAAAAGTGTGATTAGTATGTTTATTGATCGCGCGTGTGTGGTAAACATCGTATTGGAGTAGTAAATACGTGTTTGGTGTTACATCGATGACGTATCGAAATTGCAGCGTTGAGATAATGTCTGCAGACCTACCGTCTTTAACATTATTGGAGATGTGGGAGCGAGATAGAAAACTACACGTCATAGCACGTCGTCTCTCTTCCACAACTGCAATCATTATAACTTAAGCAGGTAGCAATATATGTCCTCTGCCCTCGAGTATTCTCGTGAATGAACATTAATTAATTATCTAAACATTTTTTTTCATACTACCTAGTAGTTCAGGAATGTGTCTTTTTAGCCTTATCTTATAAGTTAGACAGTACGGCGACCTCAGGGTTAGGACGAATTATGATAGTTCACTGATTTTAATTACAAACGGTCACAATCCTGGGCGTACCTACAGTTATGTGTGTGGTCCAGATTACACGGATGGTGTAATAGCGTTATAATGAGAGCAACGTTCCAGGTTCGATCCCAGAACGAACATTTGTAAACACGAAAAATTATGTTCCAATTAAGTTTATTGATAAGGTAAGTACATGGATATCTAAAACCTTTAAAAATCCATAAAAATAAAAAAACAAAATTGGACTTTAAAAAAATTAAATTCTTCTTATTTTACAAGCTGGATTTGTACTAAACATAATAAAAACAAATAAATAAAATAAATTCACGACCACCTCTTTATTTAAATGTATTTTTTTGCACATTGAGAAATGTATGCAAATTATATCGTTTTTCGTAAACCCACCTTGGTTACCTAAGTACGTCATTGCTTGGACTACGATCACTATTAATTATATTATTGTGCACTTTAAACCACACTTTAGTACCATAAATCTGAATTATCGATTGATCAACACAAATATTTGTATTCACAACAAAATCATTTATATATTTATAGAAAACAGTGTATATCAATATAATATATTGTAGAAATAACATTATATAACTAGGTACTTTCATAATTGTTGTCACAGTTAGACGTTCAATATTTGCGTAATTATTTTGAAATAAGACAGTAAATTAAATCTTTCAGTTCAACCCAAAAAATATATTATATTATTAGTCAAATCAAGAATGTTTAAAACTCCAAACCAACAAGGTAAATAATTTTAAAACTAAAATTCAATGGAATACATACCGAAAATAAAACTTTAATCATTAGAAGCCAAGATATTCCACCTACGCAGAAACTTACAAAAATTCAATCGATTTAACGAACGCAACATTAACCGAAACAAAACGCGCATTATCATAAACCCAACATATAAATTCAAATACTAATGCCCGCCATATTGAATGGAGTAAAGGCTTTCGAAAAAAATCAGGCAAAGGTATCGGCGAAATGCCTTCGTGAGCCTATCACAAAATAAGGATAACTTCGGACCCGCGTCAAAGGCTCCGCGATAACTTTACTGCGCTTTTTACGACGACAAACTTTTGTTCTCTTTGGTATGTTGCGTTTAAATTTAGAATTCGCATTTTCCAATACCTATAGGGTGTTGGTATACTTAGAGAATGAAAAATCATTCAAGACATCATAATATAAAATTAATCTACACAATTTATAATATTATTATAAACTGTGTAGATTAATTTGTTACATTGTCTTTACAACAAATTATATTTACAATGATAAAAAATCAAAAATATTATTATTATATTTAGTTGCACAAATTAAAAAAAATGTATGTTCCTAATGAGATTCCATACGAATAGTACTTTCAGGGTGTTTTTTTGTTGTAAAGAAACTTGTAAACAAGATAAAGTATAAAAATAAAGCACGTGCATAAGTAACACCGTTGCCGTTAGCAGATGAATGATGACATTGAAAAGACATTTGATGCGTTCGGTGTGCGACTGTCCTTACCTTCGTTTTTTAACGATCGCATTGGCCAGTCTGTTGCTAACTCCGGTTTTGTTTTTAATTTTTTACGGCACGAACTCTTTGATGCTAGTCTTTGGAGCCTGCTCAATTTCATATGTAGCAAAATACCATATTTTTTTTAAGTCCTACGTCAAAAGTTAATTTCAAATTTTATTGGGCTCGTTATTTTTGTGAAATTATTGAAAAGTTCGTCCGCCCACTGACAATATTATTAGATTTAGAACTAGTTATAAATTAAAATTGTTTGTTATTTTAAGTTTATTAGTTTCCTAGAGATTTATTAGACGTTGTTGAAATCTCGGAGCTTAACGGTATTGGGCCGTGGGAGAACATGCGTAACCTACATTATATTTTCGACTAGATTAGATTAAGTGTATTGTTATTAACAATGTCGGAGTATTTTTAGAGATTTTAATATGATCGAGCTTAAAATACAATAATGTAGGCATGTATGATCCCGTATTAGTTATTATCTAAATCCATCTTATGGCGGAAATAGATAAGGAAAGCTTTAAGCTAGCCAAAAACTTGTAAGAGAAGTTTTTAAAAAGAAAAATATTTTATTTAGGACAACTCATTATTTCTATATCTATTCTAGTTACTTAAAACCGATAGGAATCCCAAAAAACGAGGAAACAAATAAACATTTGTTTTTAATTATCTAAGCCCCTACAAAGCCATAAACAATTTATTAAATATACAAACTCTTTCGATAAAGAGATAACAGTGATCACGTGTTCAAAAGTATAATTTATTGTCTATAGTCTACTACACGTTATCTATTACTAGAATTGTGATGAAGTAAACATTAGTCACTGTAATATTATTGGTCATAGGTTACTTACGCATAATTAATTAGTTAATCAATTAACACATTAATCTTATTACGAAGTTTGACGTTGAACTTGCACTGACAACCCTCGAACTTGTTTGTAATCTAATCGCTACAATTTATGGAAACTATAATTCACGTGACATATAGAAAACACATTTGTTTCCTATTGGTCACCTGACGTTTTACAATTACAAGTGACAATTCTACAATCGTTAACTTATATAGAAAAGGGTCGAATGTATGGAGAAGAACGTTTTTAGTCATGAGACTTATAGAAACACAATGTAAATTTCGTACACTTGAGAGTTATTTATTGAAGTTAACAATAATAATTGTAGGAATGTCTCTCTAAAGTCAACCAAGTCAAGTAGTCAGAGCTTTTATAAATGCGAACAATATCACATACATTATTCTGAATCCAAAGTAAGTTGCTAAAGCACTTGTGTTATGGATTTCAGATACAACGAAGGCACCACAAACACCCAGACCCGAGACAATGTAGAAATGTGAATTTTTACATTGACCCGACCGGGGATCGAACCTGGGACCTCAGAGCTAGCGACAACCTGAAGCCGGTGCGTACGCCACTCGACCACGGAGGTCGTTTTAAAACATCAGAAGTTCTGCCAGAAGACAATGATCCTAGAAAACGTTACATTGCATTTGCTTTTTTAACAAGTTCGAAGTCAGGTTCCATCCCAGCGTTAGGAGATACGCAACTTGTTTAATAGCTGTTTTGACTGGATAAGAACTCGTTAGGACTATACAGGGAGCCTTGTTTTATCATCGTAGATTATGTAACTTAAGAATCCCTTATAAACATAACACACCCATAAATTCTGTAGTATAAAGGTGCTTTTTGAAAGTAAAAAAAAACGGCCAAGTGCGAGTCGGTCTCCAAACATTGACGTATGCGTGCAAAATGTGCAAATAGACTGAAAAAAAAACGAATTTGCAAAAATGGTTGCCCCCCAAACTTATGACCATTCGAACTGTTGGTATCGCAAAAATTTTGGGTAATTTGAATTCGATTAAAATGGAAGTAAGCTAAATGTAATAAGATACTGAGTCATGGGACACGGGACGGATATGGTGCAGATACGGGCAGGAACTAACGCGAGATAGACGTGGGAACATCCTCATTAGTAAAACATGTAGATTAGAACATTCATATGAACACTTTGGTTGAAAATCTAAACCTTTGTGGAGGGCTATATAATTAACTAGCTGTTGCCCGCGACTTCGTCCTCGTGGTTAGAAGATATATAAGTCGCAGCATGATGGTATATAGCCTATAGCCTTCCTCGATTAATCGTCTATTCAATACAAAAAGAATTTTTCAATTTGGACCAGTAGTTCCGGAGATTAGCACGTTCAAACAAACAAACAAACAAACTCTTCAGCTTTATATATTAGTATAGAAGATTTTTTTAGGTGACATCAGCCGCGGTTAACGTTAATTATTGCATTTTTTTATAACTTGATTTCCGAACTAACATTTTTAATCCTTGTGTCGCGGAGGTTTTAAAAAAATTCAAGATACACAGAGACTCAGGACAAGCATTCATGGAACACACAAACGCTTGCTCAACTAGACTATCGAACCCGCATCACGTCGCGCACAGTGGGTTTGGCGTGGTGACCTCAGTCTCCCGGTTATCCGTGCATTGCCATGTACCGACACCATAGACGTAGAACGGCAACTCTGGCTTAGTCGTTAATAGTCATTATACTACAACTAGAAGCTTTCTTGACCGGAGAGGTTGGTGTTTATAAGATGTCCCCACCATATAATAACAACAACGCCATCTAATCTCAAACTAAGCAAAGCTTGTATATTTTTTAATTACACAATTGTGACTGATGATTGTGTAATTTGTATAAGACGAACAACATTTGCATTCAAAAAAGTGACGGATTTGACTGCCACGGATAGACTACCCCGCCACAAATGCCCTTCATTGCAACTCCTGTAAGCCAGGATCTACAATGAAAACAACGAAAACCACCGCAACACTTAAGTTCGGTGTGTCCCAGGGGAAACAATTAACTGCCTTGGAACCCGCAACGAAATTAAACAGTAATATTAAAGAGGAGGAGTAAGAAAAAAACACTTCCCTTCATAGCAAGCGGGAGACAAGAGAAGAAATTGCTAGTTTTAGCAAAGAAAAGAGATTGACAACTGCCAAGGATAGCCGAGTTTTGTGTCTCACCTCGCCAATGACAAGGTACGCGCCGTGCCGCGAGCCGCGAGTTTGATTCCCGAATAGTACGCTAGTCCTTATGTGGAAGGTTACTGTAAAAAACAGATTGAGAACGCATCTACTAAACACTGAAAAAATATCAAGAGTCCCGTCAAACAAGTTGTGTAGTATACAGTAGTATTGCGATCTTGTTAAATCTTACATATTTTTTTTACTTTTAAACACAAACCCCAATAATTATTTCAGGCCTGTCTTGAGATTTGAACCAAAACTATTCATATAAAAGTTAAAAATGGTATCCAAGCTATGTAGGCGTTTAATATGATCATATTTTACAAGGAATCTCTTTGTAGATAACTCATAAAACTATGTTTGTTTTAACTGGGATTGATCGCTGGAATCTCAAGAATTTTGCGTGCGTTGATAGTCACGAGGTATTTTTATTACCTTTAATTCTAGTTGATGGGTAATGGACGCGGGTAACTTAAAAAATACGGGGTTTATCTGAATCTGGTCAGTTTAAAACCCGTAGATTTATTAGAACATAGGTATACTAATACTAAATTACTAAAACACGTTGAACATAACATTTGTAAAACTCCCTACATGACAGGAACAGAATTTACATTTAGCATTTAGTTGGGCAGTCATTTTTAAATGAAAAGGAAGAGTGGAAGAAACTATTTCGGAAAAGTAACGTATTGTGTGAAACAGTCAATGCACTAGGAAAGTCGTAAAAAATAAACATAACGGAAATAAATCTATCTACGACTGTGTCTTCGCCATCCTTTGCCAATTTAATGCTCAAAAAAAAGGCGGCCATTTGGTTAGCTGGTCTTTTTTCCCGCTTCCTATGTAATCTAAGAGATTGCACTGACAATACAGGAACCAAACACAACAATATAAAATACAACTTTAAAAACGTATTATTTGTATAATTGTTCAATGATAAACAGTAACTATCTAAAGTATTCCAATCTCATAATTAAATAATTAATTGATAATTAAAACGATTTTCATTATCTACCTATATATATGGATGTAATTAATCTTCTTTTTACACCTTTGAATCAGTTCCTTTGAAAATAAACAACAATAAAATTATGCAAAGTAACTTTTTGAGGTAAATTTATTCTATAGGTAATAGCAAATATTATAAAAGTCGGTATAAATTTTAACTATTTCGCTAATGTAGTCACGATAACGACTTTTAAATTTGGTTCATATGTATTTGTGAGCGGTGTCTTCTGAAATCACAATATTTTTAATAATAAGCTTTTGGCATAACAAGGAACAAAATTACAATAACGTATATAATTTTAATATCTTCATTTACGATAACACGAGTAATTAGGTATCTGTTGAATGTAAATAATGAATTTATTAGCTCGTGTCTTGTAATATTAGCTTTGTTTTTTTTATCAGCAAAATATTCTCGTATCAAAAGGTGAGCAAATCACCGGTTATTCAATTATACCAAATAAAAAAAAACAGTTTAATGTCAACATGACAGTGACAGTACGTAATGACGTGATTGACGAGACTGTTGCAGATTCCAGTTTTCTTAGTCATCATTTTATGCATAGCCTTATCGACTTCTCGCTCTCTTTAGCGCTAAATTACTAAAGTTAGAGAGAGTTAGATAAAAACTTTTTGGTGACAAGAAAACTAGCTTGAAATTGAGATTTCTCGGATGTAAATAAAGGCGATATTTTATTATAAGTTATATTTATGCGACAATGGAGGAAGGAAATTCAATTATTTATGGGCTAGAACATCAGGTAAGTATTTTATATAAAAAAATATATGTTCATCCTTTACTCTTCTTGTTTTCGAAAACATTGGAAATAACTACATACATTTATGTTTTTCAATTCTTATACTCATTATTTCGTCTATTCTATCTTGCTTTAGTGTCTAAAAGTGTTGATTTGGTTTGTGTCTAAGGTTTATTTACCTTGATTCTACAAAGATACCACAATATTTTTGTTTTATTTTCACAAAATTCGAAAACATTCATTGTCTTACTATCACTCATTCATATTTCCCTGTTTCAGACTAGAGCATTATCCCCGCAGTACGGAGAGAGTGACGCTATACGATTTCTGATCGGTACACAGAGCTTGAAGCCCAACTCTAATCAGATTCATGTGGTTGAGCTGGAAGAAGACACAGGCGCTTTACATACAAAGGTAACATCTTCTTCTTACTTAGCTATATAGATATAATAGTAATTAATAGTTGCTTGTGGCTAAGCAATAACCGCACAAGAGAATTGATCAAAGGTTAAGCTATGCTTGATGCAGGACACGGACCATCTTTGCCATAACAAGTTCCTCCGTGTTTCGGAAGGAACATTAAATTGTGGGTCCCGGCCCTTAGTTTCACATCTTTGACAGTCGTTACAGGTAGTCAGAAGCTTAAAAAGACTGAAAACCAGTCTAACCAAGGGGCATTGTGTTGCCTTGTAAAACACAGATACTTAGCTGAAACTGGTTAGATTGGTAGCCAACCCCAACATAGTTGGGAATAGGCTAGGCCAATGATAAAATAGTAACACAGAATACACGAATACACACCACATGACAACAGGACTTCAATTGATGTGTTTATATGTTCTTTATATTCAAATATACATAAAACATTATATGCCCCACACATTGGTTTGACTGTGTGAGCGCATGGCACTTATTTATACACTAATATGTACAGTTGTGGATAGTATCTTGTTAATTTTTGCATATATTCTAGGTGTAGGTACACAAGCAAAGGGCATGCATAGTCTCAACAGATTTAATGAAGCAAGTTGCTATCCAAATGATATTAAAAAAAAAATGCATATAAAGTTTCATTTTATTCTTCTAAAACATTTTTACTTTAACATTCAAACTGTATATTGAATTGTTTCATTATTTACCAGGTATTTAAGCATGACATCGGTGAGGTTTGGCATCTACGCTGTTCCCCACATGATGCAGCCACTCTGCTCACCACTCACAACTCGTATGACCCAAACACCTCACAGTGTACGATGGGAGTCACGATATACAAGCTGCCTACAGTTGAAGTAAGTGTAGTAAGCTGGAAACAAATGAAGATTACCTTCTTTCGTCAACTTGGGCTCTGCAATAATACTTACTATAAATTTCATTAGGTAACATGGTGTTCCTATGAAATTTTAATCCCTAAACCTAACTGGAAAACTTAAACTTGACTGAATGGATAGCCATGTGGTTAAGGTCACCACGCCAAATCCACTGAGCACGATATGTCCGCTTCGATCGTCGCTAAAGACAAGCGTTTGTGGGATCCACGAATGCTTGTCATAACCCTGGTCGTCTTTGCATGTCACTTGAATGTTTGTGAAACCCCCCGCGATACAAGGATTTAATTCCTTAGTGCGGGAGTCGTTTTTAAAGAAAAATACAATAAAGTCCAAACTTGCCTTGTATTTTAACATGCAAATTACAGAATTTTATCTTTTTTTCTTTGACAGGTAATCCCTAAAGACTTGGATGACTTGAGTGCAATACAGAGCAGGAATGCAGAAGACATGGAGCTGCTCACAACTATAAAACCCGAGGTCAGTGATACCACGACAGACACAGAAGTACCTATTGAAACTGTCTCCAATACTCATTGGTAATCATAGTTATAATGGAATGAAGCTCAATGAAAAATCTGATCAGAATCGAAATTTATAATATCAATCTTCAATTTAGACTACTTTTAAATCAATTATGAAGAATCTTATCAAAATCGAAGTTTATAATTGCAATTTAGACTATTTAATTTGGTAGACCTAGTGTGATCACTTTTTTAATAAAACTTTAGGTACGCGTTTGTTTCAAACATGCTTATTACTACGCTACTTATGGTTTTATACTGTCGCTATAGGTGCAGATGTTCGTTTTGATCTTCGGCTAAATCCCCACGCAGGACGAACTTTGTGTGATCCATGAAACTAATATTAGTTTTTAGTCTTGGTGTCATTATGCATCTGACTTGATTTTTAATAAAACGCCCCGCGACACACCATGTATTAAATTCCTTACAAACTAATATTAGAGAAATTAAAAAAGGCTTTTTTTTTGCGCATATTTTTATATATCAGATAGATATTTTTAAAAGTTTTATTTAGTGGACTTTTACCTTAAATATGACAACCCCATCATACCCTTTACAAAACATCTACCTACATACAAATGTAACTTACCTTCCCACCTATCAATTTCAATACATATTACAACTTCAAATACATCAGGGTGAAGAAGAAATCCGTTGCGCTGAATGGCACCCGACGGACGCGTCCCGCGTGGGCGTGGTGTGCGCGGGCGGCGTCCGCGTGTATGACGTCACGGGGGGGGAGCTGGGCCGCGTGTCCGCCGCGCCCAGGCTCAAGCTGGCTGCCGGCAAGTGGAACCCGCATCAGGGAAACTCGCAGGTATGGACAATTATCTAGGTACAAGCTGTTGACTTCGTCCGCATGGTTAGAACATATAAGTTATGATTTATATCTGCCCTGCTTTTTCCACATTTTCCATTGTATCTTCGCTCCTATTAGTCACAGCGTGATGGTTTATAGCCTAAAACCTTCCTCGATGAATGGTCTATTCAACACAAAAATATTTTTTTCAATTTGAACCAGTAGTTCCTGAGATTAGCGCGTTCAAACAAACAAACTCTTCAGCTTTATATATTAGTATAGATATAGAAGTATAGATTGCCGCGCACCGACTAAATGTGGGCATATTGTACGACGGTTCAGGTTTAGTCAGAAAGAGTCTGACGCTACCCGCTTCCTCTCCCGAGGAGGTGGTGGCGGAGGTGGCTGCTTAATCCAAAACATAGTGATAAAGTATGATTTCCCATTAGAAAAAAAAATACGGTAGGTAAGTAGAACTACGAATTGCAGGTGCTCTTAAAGAGAAAAGTGTAGAAAGTGGTGGTGCGGGAGAAATATATGAAAGGTGATTGGAAAGTATACCGCTGCCGGGGTAACTAGCGTTTGGAGATCAAATAGAGTGTCTGTCGTATTACAAATAGCTAGGCAACTGAAAACATTTTGACTGAAGCTTAAATTGATTAAATGTCTATCCATTTGCAGAATAAACAAGTTCGTCTCGACGAAAAGAAACGTGTTAAAACAGGTTTAGCTACAATCATCATTCGCCTAGCCTTTTCCCAACTATGTTGGGGTCGGCTGCCGGTCTAACCGGGTTCAGCTAAGTACCAGTGTTTTACAAGGATCGACTGCCCATCTGACCTCCTCAACCCAGTTACCTGGGCAACACGATACCCCTTGGTTAGACTGGTTGTCAGATTTTTCAAGCTTCTGACTACCTGTAACGACTGTCAAAGATGTGGGAATAACAGCCGGGACCCACAATTTAACGTACCTTCCGAAACACGGAGGAACTCGTTGTGACAAAGATGGTCACCCATCTACCGACCAACCTCATCAAGCGTAGCTTAACCTGTGATCGAATCACTTATGCGGTTATAGCTGAGCCACGAGCCCCAGCTACAAATAATATTTTATTGCAAATGACTTATTACATACCTATATCACCTTCTTCAGTTTGCAGTGCTACAAGACATGCACATAAAGTGCTACGACACTCGCACGGACTGCACCAAGCCCTCGTGGAACATCGACAACGCGCACACTCAGCTCGCTAGAGATCTAGACTTTAATCCTAACAGGTAATCATCACTAATACTAGAAAAGTGAGTGCATATTAAGATACAGTTACATAGAGTACTTTGATCTTGTACATTAACACTTGGCTCGGGCACTGCCGTGCTCCCAGATAATCGTTGTTTTTTCGAAGCGGTCTAGTTGAGTAGTGCTTATTTTAGATTTCTGTAGATAATTTTGTTTTGTAATATAACATATGCTAACCCAATACTTATCTTTAACTTACAAATTGTATCTTTTTATACTTGTTTGCCTGCTTGCTTGTCTTAGCTAATCTTCTAAACAGCTGTATCGAGTCGGATACGTTTTTACTGGCGGGGCTATGTAAGTAATTAATTTGGTTGCTCAAAATATTTAGCAGTGGGATAATTCAGGGGTAGTAAGAAGCGAGGTATTGAAATTACTGAAAGAAATTCTTGACCTACTCCCAACTGTTATACAGTATCGGCTGAAAGTAAAATAAAATCTTCTATTTGACAGGCAGTTTCACGTGGCCAGCGCGGGCGATGACGCGGCTCTCAAGATCTGGGACTACAGGAATGGAAAGGAGCCTATTTTTAATAGAACGGACCATTCGCACTGGTGAGTTATATTAATATAACTAGCAGTTGCCCGCGACTTCGTCCGCGTGTTTAGAAGATAGATATTAAAAAGATCTACAATCCCGTAGTACATCATTTTATTCTTTTGTTAATAGTTTTAGGAGCGTACGCAGAAATAGGTTTCCAATTTTACACCTTTGGTTACAACATTGCAAGTTTCTTACGGAACCCTAACATTTTGAAAATAAATTATTGCCTATTTTCAGCGGGACTAATTTAGCTTCTTAGCAGTGAGAGAATTTTTCAAATCGGTCCTTGCGTTTCGAAGCCTATTCGTGCCAAACAAACAATCAAATCTTTCCTCTTTATAATATTAGTATAGATTAAAACAAAGAATGCGTGTAACCGTCACACCCGATTACAGAAAACTTTAAAACTAAAAAATGCTTATAAACCGGTAGGTACAGAAACGTGACGTCATATTGCCTTAACGGTCTTCCGTTACATCGTTGTCCAGTTACCTCCTAGTAGCGCGAAAAGAAGCTTTACTTAAAAAGCCTTAAATTATGTATATGTTGTGTCAGGGTGTGGACAGTCCGTTACAACACGTATCACGAGCAGCTGCTACTGACCGGCAGCTCGGATGCGCGCGCGCTGCTCACCGCCGCCGCCAGCATCTGCGTCGACAACGACGACGACGGGAAGAGACTCACGCAGGTGTAAGTATGATGGGATTGTCCGGGTTACTGTCTCCCCGGTACACGGGCAAAGGAAGGCACTTGGGGTGGGTTTTAGTCAGTAGAAGTGTGACACTCCCTTCCGCTCAACCCAAAGCGGAAGGAGTCAGGAGCTGCGAACCATAGTAAATAAAGTTATAATAGCTGATCCGGCAGACATGGTACTGCCTTAAAAAAAACTAGTTAATTTCTTGTGTATAAAAAGCATAACTTTTTATAGTAACTGTCGTTAGAATGATAACTTATTAAATGAGGTAACGGTTTACTCACACATATTCATCGGGATCGCCCTGCTAATTTTAGACCCAACCGAAGTCCGTAATCATAAACTTATCATCATCATCATCATCATCTACAGCCTTTGTCCTCTCACCATGGGCATATGCCTTTCTCGTGATAATTACTACGGTCCTGGGCCAGCCTCATCGGGACTCGACCCGAGACCTTTGTCATCGACCCATCTTGCTCCCGGACGGCCGACGTTTCTTTTGCCTTGTCTTGGCCACCATTCTGTCACCGCCTTAGTCCACCTACCGTCACTTCGTCTTATACAAATGTTTATTTCTAGATTGGAAGATGGAGTCCTGCAGTCATATGAACAGCACGAAGACTCCGTATACTGCGCAGAGTGGAGCGCGGCGGAGCCCTGGACCTTCGCCTCGCTCAGCTACGACGCGCGACTTGTACTCTCCCGAGTACCTAGACATTTCAAATACAAGATATTGCTGTGAGGTTAATATGATAATAAGGTTGATTTATATGTGTAAATATATTTATAATGAATGATTTTTCTTGATAAATAGCAAACGTAATGTATGGTATGGCTTTTAAAATTTAAATATAGTATCTGAATATAGGTCCGTCGTTTTATTTCTTACACTAAATAATGTTAGGTCCTGAATATGATTGTCCCTTGTTAAAGTTATAACATTAATCTACATATAGGATAATCATATTTATTCTTTGCTGCTTTTAGTGGGTCCCATCTATCTTTTAAATATATTGACCATGAGAATTCTAGTAAAATTCCTACGCATACCAATAACTTTTTAACCAAGTTAAAACTGCTATAATAGGTCATTTATTTTTCAACATAAACACACAAACTTAGATTCATCATCATCATCATCAATCCGTCTCAGTCCACAGCTGGACATAGGCTCTAGATATACGTCTCCAATTCCTGCCCGCTGCCTTACGAATATCATCAACCATAGATTAAAAACGAAAAATTTTAAACCTCAACTTGTCAATTCATATTTTGACGTTTACGTCATTACCATTTTAGCACATACCATGTAAGAATGTATAAGAATGATTTGGAAAAATATCTAAATTAAATGATTATATCTACCAATAGGTTTTCAAAGGCCTATTGTCCTTGGACAGAGGTCGCTTAGGGTACAAAGATATGAGGAAGGGTTTTTAGATGTCGCTTTTAAAATCCCCCTTTATATTGTGGGTATGAGCCAGTATGAGGGCTGAAGTGGTTCTGGTGTTGTTGGTCGACGTGGTCTGGGAGGCGTGCCAGGGTTACTATGAGATGGACTACAGTCAGAACGAAGATACAGACTTCTATGACACCTACGACAGTGGTTAGTAATGTGTGTCTTTTATCTGCTCACCTTTATAATTCAAGAGGTAAACATTCTTGATGCAACTACTTATGCAATCACATAATACTTATAAATAACTTTAATAGATATAGGAAAGAAATATATTATTGTAACTTTCGTTATTGGTTTCATAATTATTTATTGAATATTGATCGCCTGACTAGTTTCGGACCCAACTGGAGTTCTCAATCATGAGCTCTTCGGGTTGACTCGTGACCCCAGATGAGTAAACACTCATGAAATAAATAAAATAAACGACTTTTATATTTGATTGGGATTTTTATTGTTGTTTAGCCATTGAATTTTTAACGTGTTTCTTAACTGTTTACTTAACTCTTAACACTTAACGTGTTTCTGTGTATTTTACTTTAAACATAGATACAGGTATCTAATATTTATCTGCTCGTATATTATGCGGCCGTCTTTGGTATCACAAAATATGTTTTTACGATATTCGGTAGCGGGGTACCCAAGATGGAAAGGTAAAATATTAGTGAAGTTATTATTTTTTCCATCATGAAACAGGTTTTATTTGAACCTAGTTTTTTTCATGCAGATATAGGCACAACTTCTTTGCTCACTACCACGGAGACAGAATCAGATGTCCCCGCCAGGATACGAAGGTTCAAGCCGCCGGATTCGACAAGCAACTCAGAAGAACAAGCTAGCAATGGTAAGCATGGATCTATACCTTAGGCCTTCACACGTCACACCAAACTTATACACAGCGTCGAACGTAAGAAAATGTTAGGTTAGAACTTTTTAGTTGAATTTGTTACAGCTGATGTAATTCTGTTGCCAAAATAACAATAAATAGTTTAGTAGAGGATGGGCAACATTTAAGCCATAATTTTGAAAGTGGGTAACTTTGATTTGTTTTTCTTGACCCTCTGTGTCGCAAGTTTGACTCGCACTTGACCGGTTTTTTTTATTCGAATCTAACCGACAGCACGATTTGCAAGGACTGGGACTAAAAATAACGTGTTAAATTAAGTTTCCACTAAGACTCACAGCGAACCTGCTCAGATCTTTTTTCTAGTCAGACAGGCCGCGTTTCAGCTGCAACCCAACTGCAAATTGCAGTTGACTCGACTGCATTAGAACTGCAAACCAAACGTGCAGTCCGATTGCACGCCGACTGCAATTTGACTGCTCTTTTGTTTTGCAGTTTAGGGTCTTAGTTATCAGCCTTCGCATGCCTTGTTCCCTAATCACCACCCCCTGGTCAAAAATTACTCAGTTGGTTGTTATTTTAGATTTCGCTCCCATCACTCCCACCCTGTCGTCAATATCAGAGTTGATAGTTACAAGGAGTCACGGTTACAAAGACAATGACATTAGAAGTCTTGGACCGGAAGAAATCGAAGAAATTAAGGGTATGTATAGATGAAAAACGAAAGTGACAGCGTGCTATGTTGTGGAGTTTGTTGCGCCGTTTCTTCTTCACAGCCAGAGCACATAGGAAGCGGAAAGGGTGGGCGATACGGGATGATGTCTACATATGAATATTTGACGTTCAAAAAGTGCTAAAATCGGTTTAACTGTTTAAAAGTAGAGGGATTGAAAGTGGGGAAGAACAACCGAATGTCTGTAAATATACTCGAGTGGGGACTAAGTTGAAACCGCACTGAAATAGAATATTGATGACTTAATTAAGAGATTTCCTAGCTTCTTTATCTAACTGTTAAATCGATATTATTACTGTGATTTTGCACAAAATAAGGTTTAGGTTCACAGCTGTAAAGCTATTACTCAAATAGATAATTATTTAACGTACTTGCGGTTATGATTCCGTTAACTACAAAGTTAGTTCCGCAGGTGCACTTAGAGACATATTGAAGAGCCACGTTGTTGAGGTTGAAACCACGCCAGCCCTGGACGAAGACCCAACGGGTTACGAAAACTTTGAGGATACCACTAAACTGGAAAGCTCTACTATCATTACGGTAGAAACGTCTCTCCTGACAGTAGAGATCCCTGGAGGAATTCAATGGGTACCTGAAACGATAAGCAAAGTAAAAGCAAAAGAAGTAAGGAAGTGTCTTTATATGCTTACCTTGACTTATGTACCTAGAGCTGTCGTCTTGTGAAAGCGAGATGGAGCACATTTCGTGTAGCCATCTCGCTTCCGCAACAGCAATAATACTGCTTTCATAAGAAAAATACCTTTTGATGGTGACTTTCGCGTAGATGATCCATTATAAAATGATGCAACAATTCGACCCGCCGCCGCTTCTGCTCATGATTAAGGACTCCAGTTGGCTCCGAAAGCAGGGTGATTCCGATAAATAGGCGTCAGTAAACCGTTACATCATTTAATAGTAAAATACATGTACGGCAGAACCTCACCAAAAAGTTTTGTAACTCAGTAAATATATAGATATATTCTAAAACTATATTGCATGTTAAACGGTGAATTACCCAAAACTTTAGACATTTAGACAAAAAATAAATCCTTATATAGATACAAATCTATGAATTATTGAACGACTAAGAACTAAGTCGAATGCCACATTTGTTGTAGCTCTCTTTTATGTTAACAGGATCGGAATAAAAATATTCCACTCCGGGTGTGGCAGCCATCTGGGAAACGAATCCATGCCCACAGAGAAGGCGGCGGCGCTGAAGTAGGAGAAGGCCCAGGAGGTCCCGAAGGCCCCGAAGGTCCCGAAGATAAAGGACCGCCTAAATTTGACCCTGATGTGAGTAGCTTTTCTTTTAAGAGGGAAATTCTTATGGACTTTCTTAACCTAGGGAGGCGCGGGGGTGTGTGCCGGACTCTCACCAGCTAAAAACCACTCCGGTGCGTCCTCGTGCGTGCGCAGGGCTGGGGGAACCCAATATTTTCCGCAGCTGGTCTTCAGACTAACCTGATTTCTTCTTAATAAATGTCCGACTAACTATTGTAAAAATGAGATGTCTGATACTCCCTTCCTCTCAGGTACTCTGAACCTAAAGCGGGAAGAGTCATTTGATGTTCTGGAAAACAAGAAAGTATTGCTATAACCTCGGTCATCAAAAGTACCTAGCTCAGTCAGAAAAGATAGCGTTAGTCAGTCATAGGCACTACACAACTAGACTCAGAACCAGCAACCATGGATTACACAAATGCTTGATCGGGATCGAACCCGCGACACAGCTCGTACAGTCCCTATAAGCGATGACTATCGTTCTACAGCAGGCAGGTACACATGATATGTGTAATATGTTACAGGATTATGGGCCTACAGACAGTACGCCGGACTTGTCAAAGTTGTCGAAATATTTCACAACAACGCCGCCGACGCAGAAAACGTACCCGACACCGGGTAAAAGAAATTTTACAATAACGACGACGCAGCCCCCTTCCGAAGTAATTTACAATATATTTTTTTATATCTTCAGTTTTAGATATATCATCATATTTTTTTATTTTTTCGCGGAGATCGATCATATTATCGATTCGTAATTATCTAAAAAAAAATGGCTGGTCGTTGAAAACTAACCTTGTGTACGACACACGAAACCGTAGCAGATTTCGCTTGACCCCACTTAATCTATCTAGAGCTTAACTTCCTATTAATTACGTTTATTTATGTTTTGTTCTTACTTTATGTTCAGTTCGCACTAAGTTAATATTTCGTGTTACACATACACGGTATGATAATACCGATACGATAATGGTACAAAAAGCCAGCAAACAGTCCAAAAGTAAGATTTGTTATTGTGAACGAGACGGCGCTATATACCTCGTAGAGAGGCATCTCTCTTGCACAACATTGACTGTTTTTTTTTATTTTAATGTGATGGTAAATTCTCTGAAATGCCAGTGTTGAAGTAAACCTTCTTTAGGAAATCTGTTAGGTACGGTAAATAACGACACGTTTCTGTATCATTCGGTTTTTATATATTTTTGATTTTGTCAATAGATATTTATAAACAAGTCAATAAAAATCTATTGGGAACAAAATAAAAGTAAAAATTAATTATTGAATTTTACAATAGGAAATAAGTTTTACTTTAATCGCGTGTGACGGTTAGACGCACTCTTTTTCACTTCTTTTCAATCGCTGTCATTATCAATTTGATATTTCAGACTACAGGGGGCGGGGGCGAGGGTGACGATAAAGGCAAAGCTCCCGTCCGGCCCCCATCGTCGACTCCTAGTGCAGGCCGATCTCTTAGCAGTCCTACCGTACCAAATGCTAACACATCCGTGCCGATGGATAAAGACACATTGAATAACCTCTCCTCACTCATACCACCACATTTACTAGGTAAATGTATTGTTTCTTCAGCATTGTCCGCGCCGTAGTTTTTGATGTAGTACATACACACTAAGGTACTAAAGACTTGTCGATTTTGGCGAGAATGACGCAAGTACCGCTGACTGCTATTTCTCCGGATTTTTCCTAATTTGGAGATCATTCTAGAAATACATCCTGTTTAAAAAACTGTTAACATGTCTGGGATTTGCGCTCTAATATCCAGAGTTTTCACTTGTCTTACCTTGCTTGCTAAATTTTCAAGATGGCAACCATCTCTGTATATCAAAACCTATTCTTAGGACCTATTTGCTTATATGGTCATCTTAGAATGCGTCGTGATCGTGCTTAATAAATGAAACAAGTGAAACATAACACAGTACAACGGAAAAATTCGAACACCTCCTTACTTTAGTTGATACAGCGAAAGGTGCGTTTAGGCACAAGTTCCAGGTTCGAGTAATATTTGAGGCTTAAATTATTCCATACTTTCAGAAAACTTCGCTAGGTTAAATTGCTTAAATGATCTAATCAATTATTTACCATTAGATCAAGCGGCGAAAGAGTTGCTTGCCAAGTACATGACGACAACGACGGGAAAGCCGATGCTTGATATCAATGCAATTATAGCAATCATCGCGAACCTCACGTATGACTACGAATGGAACCTCACGGAACAATTCAATAAGACGCTGTTTGAGTGAGTTTCTTTTTGCTTAGGTATTTATTTATTTGGAACTAGCTGGTTTCATCCGCGCAGTACCCGTTCTCCCGGTAATTTTTCGGCTTTCTCTTTAAGAAACATCATCATTTGTTTGTCTTTGCCGTATATTTTTCCACATTTTCTCACTGTTTAAGTCTTCCTTGTACTGCTGGAAATATTTCAAGACTAAAATGAGCCAAATCGCTATAGCCGTTTTTGAGTTTTAGTGAGACAAATTTACAGAACAAATGCAAAATTCAAACATGTTTCTCCAACATTATCTACGGATACAAAAAAAAAGAAAAATCTATGAACAAAACAAGTATTCTCTTAAAAACCACTTCTGTAGCAACAATTTAGTAACAACATTTTAAAACACATAAACAGTTGTAGATATCTTTAAGTACTTAGAATTAAAAAGCATATCTACAAATATGTCTGTCGATGATCAGATGTCGTCATAAAGCCATAATATAGAGCCTTTTGGAATGGATTAGAAAACGACACCTATTACACATCAAAGCTTTGTGGTGGCCTTATTTTATTATTTTTTAGAGTACAGTAGTTGTTTATAATGACGAGTAGGTATAATGACCTCTTGGAAGGTCTTGCATTTATTCTGATATACTTACTTATGTTAAGTATATGAATTGTGTGTTTAAAGGCACGGTGTCCCGACGTGTCCAACACCAAGCACTGTGTCCACAACGACGACTACGCCTCCACAGTACGACTTCGCGAACACTTCTTTAGTGTCCAAGGTACCTACTTCTGATACTTGACGAGACTGTTGGTCTAGTGGATAGTGGTCCTGACTGGACTTCTGCTATACCGGAGTTCGTGGCTTCGATTCCCAGTCAGGACAAATGTTTGCGTGTTGAAAGATTGGTGCTGTAATAAAAACAAGTTAGAAAACTTCTGCTGTCGAGTAGATCGATCTTATTACCGATTCAGAATTATCTTTTATAAATATTCAGTTTTTAATATTGAATGATGCAACGGTTTACTCACGCGTAGTTATTGGGAGAGTCCGACTAGTTTCGGACCCAAACGGAATGCTTAGTCTTGAGCTGACGCGGCGGGATGATTCCCACGATAGTTGCTACAAAAGTAAGCGTATATTTTTAGCTGCTTTTATATTTACACTAGCTGTTGCCCGCGACTTCGTCCGCGTGGTTAGAAGATATAAGTTAGGATGAGAAGAAAGATGAAAGCCTTCGAAGATTATTATTTTTCCCCGTTTTTATTTATTTATTTATTTATTTTTATTTATTTATTTATCATTTATGTACACAGACCAATAAAAGTATCACAAATATAGAAAGAGGTGTACAAAGGTACTGCTTATTTCTTTGAGAAATCTCTTCCAGCAGACCTGCGAAAGGATAAATAAGTTAGAAAAATAGACAATAGTGTACAAGCATTGGAAAAACAGAAAGAGGTGAATATGACAAATACAATTTTAACAAAAGAAGAAAAGATAATAAAAAGAGACAAACTAAAATAAGATTACAATTACATAAATAAATACATATATACAATATAAATATGACACAACAGAAATTAAGATGACAGGTAGTGATCCTTTACTCGTCTCTTAAATATGGAAATAGATGAAGAATTCCGTATGTCAGGCGGCAGAGAGTTCCATAATCGAACTGCGTGCACGGTGAAGGAGTAGGAGTAGAAGTCCGTGCTGTGGGGATGGAACTTGAGGAGGGTTTTGAGGTGGGATCGGCACGGAGCGTCGCGAGGCTTGACGTATGAGAAACGCTCTCGTTTTTGTCACTTTTTCCATTGTATCTTCGCTCCTATTAGTTGCAGCGTGATGTTATATAGCCTAAAACCTTCCTCAATTAATGGTCTATTGAACACAAAAAGATTTTTTCAATTTGAACCAGAATTTCCTGAGATTAGCGCATTCAAACAAACAAAAAAACTCTTCAGCTTTGTATATTAGTATAGATAGTGTACATTTCGTATAACAAAACGTTCACACGTTCACACGAACGTATCACTTGTCTTTATTTTCTCTAGTGTTTCGTGTGCGGTCTGAAGACGCCGGAGATACCTCGCCGAGCGTACTGTTCCGACGCCTTCGCCGGCGACTTTCTGCCTTTGACCCCAGTAGACCCCCGCGCCAGGGGTCAAATAGCCAACTTCAGGAAGTACTGCAGATTCCTTGATGTGTAAGTGATTTAATTTTGAACATAACTACTAGCTTTAACTTAACTGGCAAGTTGGTCTAGACATCTGGTAGATAGTGGACCTATATCGGAGGTCGTGAGTTCAATTCCCACCCAGGACACGCCTTTGTGTGATGAGCACGATCATTTGTTCTGTAGGTACCTTTGTAGGCATGTTTATCAGTTGTCTAGTACTTCATAATACAAGCTTTACTTAGTTTCACACTAGATGGCGTTATATTAAAGTTGAGGAATATTATTATTTTATTTTTCAGACACAATTATGTAGAAAATCCATCGGAATCGAGGTCGATATACGGGCGGTTCACTGGCGGCTGCGCCGTGCGCTGGACCGACCTCAGCGGGATCTACACACAGCGAACCTGCCGCAACCGATACAAGCCTTTGATGGGCAAACACTTCGCCAGCAAACGAATGGCGAAACTAGAACTGGCTCTTATAGTAAGTTGATGACTTCTATTTTGGTAGCAAGTTAGCAACTATCGTGAGAATGATTCATTATTAAATGATGCAACGATTTACTCACACGTATTTAGCCCGACTAGTTTCGGACCCCCAATCCTCCGCCCCCACAACTTTTTCTCTCACTCTCTCTCCCGAACTCTCACTTAAGTACAAAACAAACTAAATTGTCATCCTTCAATCCATTCGGGAGCTATGATGCCAGAGACGAACAAGGAGACACGTCAGACTTAAACACTTCTACGTAGGGGCTTACAAACACACCTCATTGTGGACAGTAGAAGTACGATGCCGTTGCCCTTACCGTAGCGCCATCTCGCTCCCACAATCGCATTAGATCGCTCTATGAATGCATAATACAGGCAACGAATGAGTCTAGCCTAATATTTAGCCTGTAGTTCTCAAATTTAGAAATTATTGATTTGTTTTTGTTTCTAGAACGTTGAAAACGGATGCATAATCAGTCCAATGGCGTCTCTCTTAGCGCTGTCACGGGGTATATCATTGTACGCGCGTTTCCATGCCTGCGTATGTTCAACCAATTGGTGTAATAAGGCGATACGCGTGCAGCAATGGAAATTTTACTGGACGATGTTACTGCACTGGTTTTTTAACAGATAATCTCACAGTAAAGGGGGATTTTGTAACTGTTTTGTTATGTAATATTGTTTTTGTTTTGTGATCGTTTTTGTTTTGTTTTGAACAGTGGAAATTAAATAACTTTAAATAAATAATGTTTTATTTTACAGGGCTAATATGGAAGGTCTAGCAGGTGTATTTAGTTTGTAATCTCTGTAGCAAAGAGATGTGTTTATTCTATATTTACAATCATAAGCTGTGGGAGTAAAGTCGAAAACTGCGTGTGAAATATATATCTTTGTATATATTTAATGATGGTTCAGATTCTTTAATTACATCTATAATACCATTCATTAAAGTTATTTTCAATATTTAGCAATTTTAGGTAACAGTTTCAACCCACTAAGTACAGCAAAAAATTAAAATAGTATCGTAATTATAATATATTTGAGTAGAATACAGAAAATAAAAGCTTAATATATAAATATACAGTTTATTTACAATTAAAACCTCTCGGCAACTCTGTTGGCAACATTTCGTAGATTTCCATATACTTTGGAAGGTGGAGAACCCATAATGAGGTTACACACAGCCCGTCTTGCCAGTGCAATATTTTGATAACTGCCAAGGATGTGAATTTTCGAGTCTGCCAACACTATTCTGGTTTTCGTAACGTTCTCTATGGTGAATTTCGTCCGGCCAGCTTTTCCCGCCAAGCGGCCGATGGCGCGGCTCAGATGGTCGCCATTTAAGGTTTTCACATCTTTGACTTCGAATGACTCGACAAATAAGTCGTCTAGTCTGAGGAGGGCGAGCGCGTCGTCGACTTCGAATCCGTAGATAAACGCCTGTTAAAATTAAAACAAACTTAATTACACATTATTTTTTACACTAAGATATAAACTCAATTTAGGTTTGGCTTACAATTTCACAGTATTACACTGTTTACATATAAATAAACACCTGCAATATGGATTTAAGACCATTATTGATTTCAGCAACATTCAAAATACAGAATCACATGAAGACAAGAAGATTGATACTTGAAAAAAGGTAAACAATAAACAATCCATGTCTGTATTATTAAACTGTCAAAAAATACATCTTCATCCCTGCCAAAGTCGGGAAACAGTATTGTATATTATTATAAGTAGTTACCTTAACAAAATCCGCAGCTTTCTGTAAGTTAGCAATGTCTTTAGTTTCAGGACCAACTTTGATTTCGACATTACGTGTTTTAGTGTTGAATCTTGCTTGCAGCAGCAGGTGTTCCACTATAGGAGTGAAGATCTTCAACCAATTTTCTTTAAGAGGTGTGTATCTGTAAATTTAAGCATTTTTATTAATATATTTTTATTTATCAATTACTACTTTAAAAGGGTTGTTGAGGATTACTCATTGTATGTTATGTAACAGTCTAAAATGGTTATATTATCGCTAGATACACAAATAGAAATAAACAAACATTTTGACTTAACTGTTATTGTTCTACATATTACGCATATTATTTGTAAACAGGATACTTTTACTGTTTGTAGCGAAAGGACGATATTTACGAACTTGTTTTTAAATTTCATACTTATTTACGCGTAGGCATGAAGTAAATAAATATTAGTATGAAAATATACATTTTGAGGTTATATACCTGTGTGCAGGGACAGCAATTTTCCTCATATTCTCCTTAGATTCATTAGGTTCCGTGTTTCTCTTCTTTTTAGCCTTCGAACGGTTGTGTTTCGCCTTCCCTTGGATACCATTATGTTCTTCCACATCCATACCTTCGCCAGATTCCGATATTGCTCTTCGCTTCATATTTTTCAATTTCACTGTCTTTTTCGCAGGTAAGAACTCATCGATATTTATGTTTCCAGTTTCCATGTTTGATTCCGTTTTGTCCGTCATGTTTCTAAATTAATTAAAGTGATTATTTTGTTCAATTTGTTGCAAAATAACAATTCTCACATGGCTTTTTAGATAATCACAGATTAAAAGAACTCAGTGACAGTTCGTCCAAAACAGGGACAGTCGAAACGTCAGCCGAAAAAGTCTCACGTAGATTAAAAACAAGACGGAAATAAATAGAAGGGATGTTTCAGCTGTTCAAAAATCTGTGAATTTTGTGGTTTTTTTTTATTTGTTTGTTAAAACACACAAATTAATTCAATCTTGATTGACTCAACAGAATGAATACTATTAATAGTATTATATGAAACAAAAAGGGCTACGTTCATAAACTACATAAAATAATGAATTTATTTTGCCTGAAGTTATTTATTTAAGTAATAATTAGAAATAAAATTAAAATTTATTATGGGATACCATTAAATTTTAACTTGTACAACTCTTGAATAGAGACATTAAAATCGTAATCAGTGATTTATTTTTATTTCCAATAAGCAGGCTTCACACCTTCTTGGAGTTTGAACGTTACCTTTGTGAATGGTTATGTCACAAGTTCTGTAGAATATTTTTTTGTTATTATGAATTGATTAGAGGTAAGAAATCCTGATCATAAATACAACAAATTAAATTTAGAAACATAATAATCTCATGGCGTAAATGTTTTAGGTATCACACAACTGAAGATACCTCAAATCAAAATGTCTACACTAATTAAAACTGCAATTGTTAAAGTGCTCAGCCCTAGCCAGGGTTGTAAAATAGCGGCTTGCTCGTACGTGCAGAACCGTAACATCTCTGGTAAGACGCTGAGGGAGTCGCTTCCTCCTCCTCCCCCTAAACCAGCACCTTTCGACTATGAAACGAAGGACTATACCTGGCTGAGGAGTTTGTTCGACCGCACGACCCACAGGTTCGATGACAACTCCAAAGTTATCGTGGTCGAGGGTCCCGTTGCGTCCGGCAAGACGGAGTTCGCGGCCGCGCTGGCTGACGACCTGAACATGAAACATTTTGTCGAAGCAAACATGGACATCCATTACGTGCGTCCGAATGGCTACGATCTGAGGATGTTCGACCCCGAGATCCCTGAAGACACGAGAACATTCGACCATGTCAACTTTAACCTGACTCCTAATCACCGCCTGGTCGGTAACTACCAGCTCATGATGTACATTGCTCGCTACAGCCAGTACATTGATGCATTAGCCCATGTGTTCAACACTGGGCAGGGTGTTGTGTTGGAGAGGTCTCCCTACTCTGACTTTGTGTTCTTGGAGGCCATGTACAAGCAGAAGTTCTTAAGCCGTGGAGTCAGGTCCGTGTACTATGAGCTCAGGATGAACACCCTTGAGGAGTTGATGAGACCTCACTTGGTCATATATTTGGATGTTCCTGTTAGCAAGGTTAGATGACCCTTTTTGCAATTGTTTTTTTACTTGAAAATACTAAATATTTAAGTAAATCATCTGATATTCTAAACAACTCTTAACCTAAAACTATTTTAAACCCATAATGGCTTGGAAAATAGTAGATAAAGTTTTGGTTTGATTTCTGAATACAAAGGATTTACCTTATACATGTTCATACCAAAACATTATTTGCTATTAGGTAACCATCCACTTCTTTCTTATAATCTATACAGCTACCTGTCATACAAAAAGCCTGAGATAGCAATATGCATCCATCTTCATCCTCTTTATTTGAATGACATATTCAAATATTTAATATCATATTCAAGAATACATCACACTTATAACATTGCAGGTGGAGGAAGCGATCAAGACTAGGAAGCATGACCATGAGGTGAATGGCAAGGCCCTCACGAAGGACTTCCTGACTGAGATGGAGCGTCAGTACAAGAACAAGTATCTCCGCGACATCGCTACGCACGCCGAGCTGCTCGTGTACGACTGGAGTGGCGGCGGTGACGTTGAAGTCGTATGTATTGCAATCTCCTCTATTTTTATTTAATTTTTCTAAGACTAATCACTACTCTTTCCGTCTGTAAGGCCTCTGAAAAGTCCTCCCCTAAATCCTTCCATGATTCTCAATACTCTTCAATACCAGACTCAAGACTGCTATACTGGAGGTTGTGGATTCGATTCCCACCCAGGACAAATGTTTGTGTAATGAGCACGATCATTTGTTCTATGTCTGGGTGTAATTTATCTATAGTGTGTATGTATTTAGAAATATATAAGTATGTTTATCAGTTGTCTAGTACTCATAATACAAGCTCTGCTTAGTTTGAGACTAGATGGCGTTGTGTTAAAGTTGTGGAATATTTATTTATTCTTAAAATTCTGTTCTTGCACCAAAATATATTTACGGTATTTTTTTGTATCCTATGCGTTATACTAGCTAACTTAGATCGGTTGGACTGATTTGTGAATCAAAATTATCCATCTCGGTACATCAACGCGTAAAAAAAGCAGCCGTTTAGGAAGAGTTCATTGTTATATTCAATTTAATCCTTTATTGCATACCATAGTTACAGGGATTTAGAATTATTACGTAAGTTCACAGCTCATAGTCATAGGTACTACTGGTTTATTTCGAGAAATACCAACGTAATTTGAATCGCATTGCTGAACAAAGACCATTTCGCTATTGTCATTATATGGTGTAAAATAAAGAATATTCTATTCTATTCTAAACATCTCCACCATTTGACGCCAGACTGTTCTATCGTGAACCATTTCACGGTGTTCTCCTAAAATTTGTTTACGCGGTCCGGCTATCAATACTACTATTAACATTATAAACGCGAAAGTATTTATGGATGTTCCTCTTTCACACAAAACCCACTAAATGGATTTAAACTAAACTTGTTACACTGATAGTTTATTTAAGTTAATAACGCAAACTATCCTGTGATAGTTTTATCCCGATTTTATGTTCCCGTGGCATCATTTTCGATTTGTAACGGGCGGGCCTGTTAGCAACATCTACTAATATTTACAAAACATCATCAACAGGTCGTTGAAGACATCGAGCGTCTGAACTTCGACCAGTACACGGAGCGCGAGGAGCCCAAGATGAAGGACTGGCGCCTGCCCCGCGAGATGGAGTGGGCGGACAAGCGCATGCTGTACACAAACCAGAAGCACTATCTCATGAACCTGTTCGGCATCCCGAAACTAGATGTGCCAGAACTTATCACAAGTCCTGATGACGCTTATGAGAGGCAAAGGGTGAGTGACGCTTGTATATTAGACAAATTATCTAAATAATCGACGAAAGAGATTTTTAAAACATGACTGAGTTATAAGTGATTGCTTAAAGTTACAAAATTAATATCAGCAGACCATTTGTTTAAGCAAATATATTAACTTATTTCTTTGAGAAAGTTGTTCATTGTTTTCGGATGGAGTAGCAAAATAATATGACTGAATTGGCTGCGTATTTCTACTTCACCTTGGGTAGTAATCGATGATTGTCTGGATAAAACCCTAGATTCATTAAAATCTAGTTGTATAAGGTTTACTCCCGGCGGAATGGAGTTCAGTTTTAATCTAATAAAGATTGGGGTCAGGATTGGGAGAGAATCAAAATCAAAACGGAACCAAACCAGTATGGGTAGGTTTGGCAGTGAACCTCTCGTCTAGAACTATCTTGACGTGTCTTTCTTTCGTTGGCAGGTCATCGACGCGCACCCGATGTTCCAGCACATGGAGGGCTACACTCCCGGGGAGTCCGTGCTATTCAAATCCAAGATGTCCAAATACACTGAATACATCTAAATTTAGACGGTCTATGTAGAAGGTTTTGTTAATATAATTTAAATAAATACTTTATTCGAAATTTTTATTTTGGTTTCTCATTTCATCTACATTAAAAAAAAATACCGCTCATCGAAGTATGCTCGGGTGAGCTACATTAGAACAAAGGTGTATAGGAAAATACCTCAGACACATTCAAATAAAAAAGCAAAATAAAGTCAACTGCTTTATTTCCATGTGAGTTATTAAAAACATATAAAGAATTACATCTATTCATTGTGCAGCACCACGGATCTTTGGCAACGTGAAACAAGCATTGGGGCTAAAACATACTCTGCAATGTGGATAAAACCTGTGTGTGTGTGGGAATTGTGACAGCGCAGTACATTGGATAGTGTCATCTCTCTTCCTCAACTGCAAGAATATTACTCTAGAATATAATTTTACAATAATATTATCTTTCAAAGTTAGCCCTAACATTTGTTTCACGTTCCTTACATTTTAAAAGTCTATCTTAAGAACAATTATTTCATATCTATGTATGGATTCGCTGAACGTACGATGCAATAACACTTTTATAGATACTATTTATAAATGCTATGTATGTAGGTCCCTACAGCCCGATTTTTGGCCACATTAAAAACAAATGCGTTGTTCCTAGATTTAAAAATACGTTTAGCGATTTCATACAATCCAAACCCAGAAAATATTAACGGAATGTAAATAAAATATTTAAATTATAATTATTATAAGGCATAAAATATTGCAAAACATAATATTTTTGGTTCTTCCTATTTTTTTTGTTTTAACATAATTTGATTTGTTTTTCAACGCAAATACGCCGTTTAATGTTTTTTTTAAATTGGTAATGTCAAAATATGGTAAAATTAAATTTCTTATTTTAATTACTTCAGTATAAAGGCTATTTTAGAGTAAAAAATTACGTAAAATTATACTATCGAATGTTTACAATTATAATCCTATATTTAAAATTAAAATTCGGGTTTAAATTTACTAAACTAAACGCAAACCGTATTGTTACGTATTTAAGTAAAAAATGAAATTGTATTTGTTTGTTTGTACGAGTCAATCTCTGCGACAGCTTGACCGATTTTGATGGGACTTCGACTTTCTCAGTTTGAAAATAAATAAAGACGAAGTCATGGGACACAGATAACAGTTGTGCGTAAAGGTAAACGGTCAAATTAGACAATTACTATCTTCTAAAGTAGGGTTAATGGGAACAGAAACGGGTAAAATGAACGAATTAAAGTTTAAATTATTAAATAATCAAGTTCTTTTTGTACTTCAATAAATCAAAGTTAAGAAAACCATTGATAAAATGCTAATTTATACTAATACTAGCAAATTTAATTACGGAGTTTTTTTCTAAACTAGCCCGAACCTCCTTACTTAAAAAAAATGTACAAAGTCTACAGTTGTTAACTCTTAGAATCAATTTAGGTTTAAACCACAACAGGCACAAAGGTTTTAAAAACTAGGTTCAAATACCCAATTCTTATTTTACAGTATTTTTTTAAAATACTAGACTAAGCTCTATTTGGTGAAAATACTATTTGGTGTAATTTGTTATCATTTTAATCTTGCATTTAGTACTTTGTGATCCATTTACCAACTTATTTATGTATATAGAATGTTAAGACTTTAGTGACCTACTTTCGCACCCAGCTTAAAACCTCACGCCGCATTCTTGGAGGATACTGTTTAAGTATTTGTTACTGTTAAGCCGGACGTCAGAATCCAAGCTTGGTAGTTCGAAATAAGACACGTAAGTCCAGTTAAAACTGTTTGATAATAGAGCTTAGTTCAGTAAACCATTCACACGCCGTTTGAAAAATATTTCTTTCTATTATTGACATCTCAGAATGCAATTATGTGGTCACCGCAAAGGTGGCATGAAAAGTGCTAAATCGATTTTAAACCTTATTTTAACACACGCATAATTCAAATTCTGATCAAAAAACATACCAGCTGTCAAAGCTATAAGTCAATCAATATCTTACCGACAGTGGCAGTAGATTTCACGACATATTATTTTGACTTACCATTACCTACTTGCAATCAATAAAGCTCTTTATAACTCTGCTTTTAATTCAATCCAAGACTTATGCCTTTACGATAAGGTTTAAAATCACGTTAGCGTATACCGTAGCTTATGTCATTACGCGTCGACTAGGTAAGGCGAGTCCAGCGCCCCGAGGCCGGCCGCGACGCCGCCCTCGTTGGCGTCCGCCAGCTTCGTACGTAACATGTGTCCAACTTGACGGTTGTAGCAGATCTTATCTTTGGTCCTGTTGAATTAAAATTATAATAAGTTTATTTACTAGGAGTTAAGGAAATCTGTTGTATTTGTGATCTGTAGTTGTGTTAAATGAAGAAAGAAATTTAAGAATTAATGGGTTCGTGTTAAAACATAAAAAAAAACATTAAACTCTTACAGATACTCGTAATCTTACGTAAAAACCTCGTTTTATTAAGTGAGCATAAAACTGAGTTAGTAGGCATGCGGGTTTTTAGTTCTGGCGTGCTTGTATAAGTATGTAAATACATAATATAAGTAATTGTGAAATATTCGTGATCATTGGCAATTTCAAATATGGGGCTAAAAGCTTAGCCTAACCTAGTTTTTACCCCGTCATATTTTTACAAAATTATTGCATTCTAAATAAAGGTATTTTAAAAGTCCTCAATAAAAGTTATAATATCTATGCAAAAAAGCAGTATTTGATATATGATTGAGTCGTGTTGGTAAAATGACAGAAGAAAATTTAAACTTAACTTACCCAATGATAACTCCGAAGATTCCAAGTTCGGAGACCAGGTCGACTACGGGAGGCGGCACCGGCGAGCCCGGCCGAACTACGTAGCCAGGTACCTGGGGAAACAATAAGCTCGTTTCTAACAATACAACTACGGCAAAGGCTCAAAAGGAAACATTTATTTATTATGGAAAGGGTTGAAACTTTAAGTCAGGGTATGCGGCTAATATTATAACCGTGAAAGTGTATCTAGATGTATGGATGTTTTTTCCTCTTTCACGCAAATACCACTGATCGGATTTAAACGAACCTTGATCCACACATAGTTTATATCCTGTATTAGCATATAGGGTAGTTGTTATTCCGATTTCATGTTCCTGTGGGATCATATTCCATTTGTAACGGGCGGGCAGCTATCAGCAGCAAATCTACGATTTATAAATAGTTTTCTCACCAGCGGGGGCAGTATCCTCTCCATGAGTATGTAGGCGGCCCTCTCCCGCGAGTGTCGCATCTTGAGCAAGGCATCGCGCACGTCCGCGCCGTACACGTTGTTACCGCCACCTTCCCTTTGCGGCTTCAGCACGAACCTAAGAAGTTTAATCGAATATTTTATTCTCATCAAAAACTTAAATGTGAAATAAGAGCCAAGTTCAGTTGTGACTGCAACGACGACAGTGAAATCTAAATGGGTGCCAATGGTCAGTCGAGTTTTTTTTAGGGAGATAAAATATATTTTCTTCTTATGACTTAGAATAGGTTAGGGTAGTAGGTAGTCGTTGCAACCTGAGGTCTAACTTGGCAAGTCCTCATATACGGCTTATTATGTTCGAGAGCTAGTTTCTACAAGCAAACCAAATTTTCAGAATAATAAAATCATAATAATATTACAGGTGACGACACGATACAATGACACGATACCTACGAAAAAAAACTACCTAAGAATATGGGCTGATGATGATGATGACTGCCTGTTACTTACTTCTCAGCATCAGCCAAGGCCATTTCCACAGCCCTTTCCCCTGTCTCATCGAAGTCCAGCGAGTAGAGTCCAGTGAAGATGTCCCTGACGCGGCTGGTGGCCGCTCCGCCGCCCATGAACTGCTCCAGCACGCCGGGGGAGGCCAGCGCTTGTTGCACCTTCTTAGTACCGGCCAGCTGGTAGTGAATCGACGGGCATTTGATAGCACTGCAATACATTTAGTTAATTTTATCTATACTAATATTATAAAGAGGAAACCTTTGTATGTTTGTATTGAATAGGCTCAAAAACTACTGGACCGACATCAAAATTTATTTTACCATAACTTGGAGGGATTCTTCCGAATCCGTATAGGCTACATTTTATCCCGGAAAATAAGCTTAAAAATAAATGTCCACCCGTGCGAAGCCGGGGCAGGTCGCTAGTTACCTGTATAAAGTGTGTGTATTTTATGGTCTAGCAGAGGAATTTTTTGGTTGCTTTCCATTAAAGGTTTATACGGCGAGTAGTGTGTGTAATTTAATAGTGTAATTAAAATTTAAGTTAGTAACCACGCAGAGCGGATAATTCTTTCAAACAATAATTAAAGCAAAAATTGTATTTGTTTTTCAAAAATGGATATTGAGTATGATACCTGCAGCCTTGAAAATATTTGGACGATGACTAAACAATGTTTCTCTACATATAGAGTAGGATTGATCATTGCTCACAACGCTAGTTCAAAGCATTAAGATTCACGATTAGGAGCTAAGTATACATTTTTTTCTGGCATTCCAGTGTTATAGTTTTTTTGGAGCAATTATCTAGTGTTTTTTAGGGGTTCCACTCGCTTAAATAGTAATCGCTACAAAAGTAGCGAATGACCTAGAACTACACCTATAATTAAAATTCAAAGCTTATACAATAAGTTGAAAAAAAGACATGATAATGCTTTATAGCATTACATCTCGCAGCATAATGAATCCGAATCTGTGTGAAATCAACTGATCACGACTGCAATATGTAATTTCACGATTAAGAATCAATGAAGAAGTATAAAATGACATTACACAGATTAATAAATACTTTTGTATTGATCAGCGCAAACTGACAAACCAAGTCTATTGAAATTTAATTATTTTTTAAAGCTGTGTCAGTGAATGGATGTGGATGATATCTTTCACAATAGGCTCGATGACTTGGTATAAAAAGCAAATATCTACTCAGTCCAGCTGTAAGATAATTAAAAAACATTAGGCACACACTTGCATTTTTCTGAGCAACAAAAATTGACAAAGATGAACGTGCTTCAAGGTTTAGGAGACGTGATTATAACGTAACGATATCGTAAAATTTATACACAATCGTGACGTCACGTGAGTGTTCCACTTACGGACAATTTATAAACAAATAAAAGATGCTTATTCGTTATGCATTAAAGACGAAAAAGAAAGATTCTCAAAATCCCTATTGTTACTTGTAGTCATAGGTCTACTGTATTTGACTGAAATCATTCGCCTGATGCCACATCTAGGGGTTGTATAGGCTTCGGGAAGACGTTAGACAGATGATGATGACTTACGTGGACCTCTCGACCCTGAGCCTGGCGTCCCACTCCTTGGAGCTCGGGTACTGCGCCGGCTCGTAGCCCGAGCGGTAGTACACCACTGCCACTTGACGGCCGTCCCTAGGAACATGTCACAACACCTTTATTTAGTTCAAATTAGGTATTAAAGAATGTATACCAAGTCTAATGTCTATGACGTCATTCGAATCGCGATCCCGCCCCGTCAGCTCATGATTAAGCACTCCGGTTCGAAACTAGTTGGGCACCCCCGGTAAATAAGCGTGAGCAAACCGTTACATTCTTTAATAATGAATCAGTCTCACGATAGTTATTATAAAAAGTTTATTTTTGTCTTTATTTGATGAAGCGGTTTAGTTTTGCATATTTATCGACACATTTGGGACCATCCCGATTAGACTCGAATCCAACCGGAGTAATCGTTTAGATCGAGTTGAAGCGGCTTTGGGATACGAACTATAAAGCATGAGTAAACCGTTTTAAGAAGTAAATTTTAATACGATTTTCGTTTACTCACAGTATAAGCTGCTTCTTGTCATTAAGATGAGTCTCCTCAAAGATCTCGTTCAGGGTTTTTCTATGTATCTGCAAGTACAATGATTTGTATTAATTTTATACAATACTTACGTTAAAAACTTACTATCCTTTGTGTTAATCCACGTTATAAACTATCCGTGTACCAAGTTTCGTCTAAATTCGTTCTGTGGTTTTTGCGTGAAAGAGTAACAAACACTCATATATAAAAACTTTTGCGTTTATAATATTAGTAGGATATGCCTGTATTTGGAAGAATACAGGTATGTTCACCAGTTGTCTACATACTCTTAAAACAAATGTTGCTTTGTTTGAGACTAGATGGCGTTATGTGACTTCATTTCTTCAGTCATTTCTAGGCTTCTTACTAAGCGAAACTATTGCTCTCATGCATAGGAAAGCAATATATTGTATAGATATAAAACTAACCTGGATATCGGGTCGCTTCTCAGCGATTTCGAACTCATGGAACCTCTGGTCACAAATGTTGTATGACACTTCTTCGACCACAAACAGGATGACCGCGGAAGGCACACCGAACAGGTCATAGGCCTCAGTTATGCCAGCACACAAACCGGACAGGGCCTTGTTTTCAGGCATCTGAAAATAATATATTCAGTAAAAATAATCTAAACCTCCACATTTTCTAAATGTCACTCCATTCAAATTTTATCAAAATCGGCCCACCCATTTTTATAGTTGTAAATTGCATGGACTATACTAATGTCCCTCTCTCATGTCTTTAAATAGTTATCTAATATACAGCGAGGCACTACAATCGTGTCATGGAATGTCAATATGAAATTGAACCCCTCCGAAACAACTCGACCGATTCTTATGAAATTTTGAATACATATTTGATAGGTCTGAGAATCGGACAACATATAGATGTTGTCATCTTCATACACCCATTTTTTTCCCAAGACTCCTTTGTATTGCTAAACAATGTTTTCTGGACCAACTTAATATAAAATTTACTTACATTTTTAATTAAATCGCCATGGCCCAACTGTCTCAGCACGTAGCTGGAAAAATTAAATAGAATGTCAGTAGAATATATTTACTGCCTCATGACGTCAATTGTTAGGTCCCAAATTGTAACGCTTTTTGAAAACAATGTGTTCAATACTATACTTGCTGGCAGTTAGTATAAAAACCCTAGATACAGTCCCGAACAAAAATAACCGTGACAACTGTTTTCAAAACGTCAGTCACCAATTTGAATGCAAATTTTGACGACCTCCGTGGTCGAGTGGCGTACGCACCGGTTTCAAGGTGTCGCTAACTCTGAGGTCCCGGGTTCGATCCCCGGTCGGGTCAATGTAAAAAATCACATTTCTACATTGTCTCGGGTCTGGGTGTTTGTGGTACCTTCGTTGTATCTGAATTCCATAACACAAGTGCTTTGGCAACTTACTTTGGGTTCAGAACAATGTTTGTGATGTTGTCCGCATTTAAAAAAAAAAAAAAAAAAATTAAACCTTACATACATGACTAGAAAGTTGTTTCTACAACGAGAGGAATAAATAAAGGCCTCGCAGTGAAATTTTGTGTACATTTGCCCTGACGTTTTTGAAACAGTAATTATGCATCTTGGGTTTTAATACATTCCTGCTGCAATATTATAGTAGCTATCTTCTAAACAGAAAACAGTCTTAAAATTTTTGCCAAGTCATGACAAGTGACGTCACTAGCACAGTATGAAGTCATTGCTTATATATTCTAGACTAGTAAATTCATCAAAGTCATGCTGATCTATAATACATTACACGCACAATTGGAAAATGTTTTTATAGTATTAACACATTTAAATGGCGAATACAAAGTGATATGCCGCAGATCGTTTAGACGCCTCTAAACGATCTGCGGCAAGCTTTTCTCTTCCAAAACTAAAATATTACTTTATGAAGTGTCCTCCTATCAGCCCTTCTCTGCATCAGCCACTATTATGTTATAACGAACAGCCACAACAAACATTTTCCAATTACGCCGCCGACATTTTCAGAAACAAAGTCAATTCAGATCAACATAAAGTATTCGTCCACCACCAAAACAAGACACCTTTGTCTTTAAAACAGCAATAGAATAAATTATCTTATATTTTAAACCGTCGAAATTGACTGTGTTCATTTCTGGCCGTGCAGATGAGTATTCACAATAGCCTCAAGAATACATTCCTCTTAGTAATTTCGATCGTATTCCAATGCAATAAGTGTGATTTTCGTTCTCATCTGCACAAGCCTTCAAAAACTACATTTTACAAGCAGTTGTTAACTAGAATGTCCATACAAACTACAGGCAAGGTTACAACTTACTGAATACTCTCCACTAACAGTACAATACACATTCACAAGGCAGCTAGTACTAAAATAAACATATTATGAAGATATGAAAGAGAGCAGTAACAGTTATAGATATAATTTTGATGTTGACGCGAAATATATATAATTATATAAGAGTATATTGATGGCGTAAATGAAGACTTTGCTAAGCTCGTTTTAAGCGCCTGATAAGTTGTAGCCAATTCATCTTTGCGTACAGCGCCATCTATGGGTAACCTTTGTAAGCATACAGTGATATTTGCTAATACAGCTTTCCTTTGTATGTCACTGTGACACAAAAAGTTTTATTAATAAACAGTAACTGTCGATCGCACCTACATAAAGCGTTGCGCGCACAGATGAGTGAAACGAACTGCACCTGCGACTTTTAGCATAGTAAGCCTAGTCGCAGTTTTGAGATTTTTTCCTGCATACGAATATAATGTATCCGTCCAAAAAATATAATAAATATACTAAAATTGCAGGGTTTTTTCAAACGAATCTTAAAAATCATTTAAATATTTACTACAATTATTTATCGAAAGCACATAGGATCTGTGTATTTTAATGAACACGATATGATAAGAAGGATGTAACTATTCAACCAGAAGTTAAAAATATACATGAAGGAATACTCGAAGTCGATAACCGATAATCGATAATTATCTCAAGACAAATTTAAAATAATTGAAGACAACACTATTCAAACAACGTCGTGTTAATTTGGTTGATGTAACTTTTTAATTAATACTAATATTAACCAATAGAAAACCACGTTGTTTTTGAGCTTCAAAGGCTCACGTCAACCCAAAAAATACGCCTCGCGAAGTATAAAACTATGTTGTATAGAAAAAAACACGGCTCTGTGTCTTGATTCTTGATGTAGGTATACGTTCAAAATTAGTGTATTTAATTTAAATTCTCGCTAGAATAGAAACTGTGTCGTACGACACCTAACGACTTGTAAAAGGTTTTTCTCAATTCAGTCGGTTTGATTTCCAGTGCCGAAATCGGATATTGTCTTTCTTTTTGGCTGTCGAATTTACTTATTAATTTCAAACTGCTTATTTATTTTACAACTTTAATAATGGGCTCCCTTTTTCACACGTAGGCTACAAGTCGGCCCATTGTGCGAATTTTAATAATATTTTATTCTCAACCCACTTCTAAAACGGGGAGGTTCTCAATTCGTCGGTCGTCGATCATTTCTTCAATAGTGTAAAATAGGATTTGGTCCCATAAAAATTTCATCAAGTTACACGTTTATTATAACATAATAAACGTGTAGTATTTTTACTCCTTCATAAATCGCAAGTCCTCGTAACAGAACTATGTCACGTACGAATAAGGCAAAATTTTCCCTTACCTAACTTAATCTTCTATTAACCCCGACCGTGTCAGAAAGGGGGTAATGCTTTTCAGGTGTTGTGAAACACGAGACTTCAAACATCGTCACATAAGCAAGCCATTCCTAGCGAAATGCAATCCTAAAATGATGATGATGAATGATGGCCGTATGTAATACAAGAACTAGACGAAAGAAAAGCGCGAAAAGAAAAGTATCATTGATTAACTGATACATGTATGGTCTGTGCATGTGTGTGTGTAAGAGTGGTAACACAAGCGCAAAAATAACTTTTGAAAGATGTGTACCCTATGCCATACCCAGCAGTGATCTGATTGGACAGAAATACACATTTTATCCCGCGGAATTTAACACCGTATTTAAAAATCGTTCCGTACCAAATATTGAGTAGCGGAACCTTAATTTAACCGACAATGCAGGCGTGGACAGGTAACATCTCTCAAGTGAACTTGCTACTGCAAAGCGGTCTACAGCTAAACCAAAACATCATGCACGCAAACTAACAATTAAACTAAAATAAAGTACTGCTTACCGAACTTAAGGGTTCGAATCAAACAAATCTGCAAATCAAAAGTTTGGCGATACCATACAGGACTTAACTATAGGATCTTTAGCAATAAGAGTCCAAATCCGACATTCTTGGACACACCAGACCTAGTCTTTTACGAAACAATTCGTTTTCCAACAAATTGTTTCTTAAAAACGGTCTGATGCAATCAGAATTCTTGCATTCCAACTCTCAGTGCGCAAGACCCCTAAATAAGCGAGAATACGGAGCATTGACAACCATGCCTGAAACTGCCACCAATGAAAGCAAAGCATACAGTGCAACAAACAACTAAACCATACGAAAATATGCGGAAATACACGAAGCACTATCGGTGATCGAGGAAAGGGATAGATGTAGCGTGCAAACAGAGACAGAGCAGCCACATGAGAGATGTTGGGCTGTGGCGCGCTCAGGTACTTGGATACTTTGACAATCTCAAGTGGAACTCGTGTATATCGTGGTATCGTTCATAGTTTCCAAGTGTCCTGATCGCTCCATGCAGCGGATGTCGGTACCGAGACATTGTTGGCAGATACGACGTTATGGCGCCAAAACTCGCAGCCACAGTGTTAAATTCCACTTGCTTGATGCAATTGTTCTCCGGGCACTGCATCAGGTAGTCCGACCGGAACAGACCGAGGCTCAACGACTGGAAAATGCAACACTGTGAAATTCTGTCCAATCCATTTAGTATTACATAAATTATACGTCCCTCTCTCTCTTCAGCCAACGCCGTCACCTCCTAACTAATATTTACAAACATCATTAGGTTGCTAGAATGTTGTGGTAAAATGGAGAATATGAAATTTGTTTATGTGAGAATGTTTCATTATGACTGAAATAAACTTCGGAAAGGTCATGTGATTATGTGACATACCGATACACAGTGATTTAAACATATAACTTTGTATATTAAACATAATTTAAAAAAAAAATGTAAAAGTAACATTTTATTCAACCCAATTCTTTAAAGTTAAAATATTTGCTTATACTTATAACTAAATAAGCTCAGGTGCTTTAAAATGCAGTGAAATTTACAAAATCTTAGAGCTACATGAATAAATATGGCAATAAAATATAATAATATTAAGCATTACAATAGAATACAATAGCCCAGAATAGAGAGTCGTGGAAGGATTTGGGGGAGGCCTTTGCCCAGCAGTGGGACACAGTGGGCTAGAGAAAAAAAAAAAAAAGCATTACAATAAACTATTTAATATAAAATTAACTACGTAAAAAAACATTCCATTGTTGTTCTAACCGATAGGAATACACATCTTTCAACTTGTTCATTTATAGAATAGGTAAATTAATGATCGCATATTATGTTCAGGAATGCTATTATTTTAATGAAGGAAGGTGCTATAGAAACAAGTATTCATTTGTTTTCTAGAAAAGAACAATGGTTAATATTATCAACGATAAATTGGCTTTTACTAATGTAATTAAGTGTAGTACTTATTGCCTAGGATCGACATGGTAAGAAAAGGCGAAGTATCTAGATGCAGATGAGTTGACCAGGGTGCCAATAAACACCTCTTAAAGTGAAGTGTGATCCACGAATCCTATGTAAACTGACTTAAATTAATAGATTTAAAACATCTAAACACCCACGCTTTTAAATGTCCTAAAAAATTCAGGCTGATAACTTATCGGGAAGTGCCTCAAAATTGAGTTGCAAAAATCCAACCCGAACGACAAACGAAGAAACAAGAAAAGTGAGTGTAAAATAACCCTGCGGGATAGGCTAGTAATAATAGTCGATATTATAGCACCTTGAGATAAACTTTACGTTTCTGACCAATATGCATTTCTCTAACAAAAATTACTTCAAATTAATGCAATATTCAGATAACAGTCTCGGCCCTGTGCAATCGACATGGACGAATAAATGTTTTGAAAAGCATTGATCAATACGACTAAAATTGGCCGTATTACATATTTATCAACAAAAAATCTTTACTCAACTGGGTTACATGAAGCAAGTTGGAACAAAAAGAGCTTTGTGGTTTGTTACTTTAATCAATGAACCAATTTTCTATGTAGCTATGATAAAAAATGAGGGAGCCACTTCTTACTAGTATTTTAGGTCAATGTTTTAACACCGCTATTGGGACGATTTTTTTCTTTAACTTCTTGCAAAGCAAACCGCTTGGTATTGTTTTTTTTTTCCAAAGTAATATTTTAAAGGAAAGATATACACGGTGATTTTTTAATCGTCTTACAAAAGTAACCCAGTTCATGTATCCGACATAAAATACCCCTAGGCGCGATTTTGTTTTTATCATCAACTAAGATAATATTAACGAAGAAAAATAAAACATGAGAAATCTGTAACATCCTGTTAAAGATTATAAAAACCGCCCGCGCCATTGTTACAAGGCTCGGACCGCGCTCGCAACAGAGCCGTGTTTCTAAAACTACGAATCGCATCATAATATTGAATAAAAATTGCATTTTAACTTTATTCAAATCTCATAAATACCTATTTTTTTATCGTGAAAGTGTTCTAGTCATTGGATACATGAACTGAGCTGCTTTTTAACTAAAAAATCACGGTGTATAATCTGTCAAAAAATAGTAGCATAAACCCTATGTGGCAGAATGATAGCGTAGTACACGGTGTAAAGCAGTGCCACTCTTCCAGATTTGTCATTGTAATACGTCAGAGGTGGACTATTTTCCTACCTTATATGAGTCTTCCGACTTCTGAACTTTCCTAACCATTTCCATTTTCCTCCTTCTGGTAACGATGAATGCAGACGTTATTCCCAAGGTATAAGGTAATTTTTGTTCGCGATTTGTAACCCTTAAATGACGCATGCTGCCCGGTAATCCCCACATTTGATGGATGGAAATATTTTCATAATTTCAATGCACACGTTTCCTTTAAAATATCCTGGTATTCTTCACTTATATGAAATACGGGAAAAAACTTTTATGCGGCCGTTTGTGGTCATAAAAAGGGACTGTTGCAGTTAAACCTATTGATGACGTAGCCATACCTATTATTGCAATTCCTAAGAAAAACATAAGTAACTCAATAAGTTCTTCAGAAACCCTCATTAACTCGGAACTCTACCAAAGTTCCATCACTATCTGTGCATTTGTTATGCATATGTACTCTTATCAACAACAGGCCATATTTTTAAATACCACTACCGCATAAAATAATAAATCACCAAATACGCTAATCATCAGACAACTGTGATCAGCGCATCCATTTTTTTTATCTTCGGATAAGAATTTATCTATTAGCCCTTACCAGTGCCTGGCCCTTAGTGTATTACTTTTTCAGAGGAAGCTTATTACAAAAATGTGTGTAATGCCTTGCAAACTTCAATTCTAAATATGATCAAAATCCATGATCGCGATCCAAACGTAGTAAAAATATTGTCAGTAAATCTGTTTTAGCGTTAAAGATCATAATTTTAGATTGCGGATCGCGATTGAGATTGCACGTTTACGGGGCACCTATAGATTGACGATAGACGTTACTTGGTGACGAATAATTGTCTGTATATTACATTAATATATCATGTTCTTGACGATAAGACGAGCACAATGACATGACTACACGAGGTTCATTTAGTATAATGATGAATGGATTTACTAGCACATAATGGCACTCATTGTTTTTAATGAATTGAAACCATGTTATGACAAACCAGGAATGTTAACATTTATATTAGTAATTTATTGGAACGTATTCTATTGCTTTTCCCCAGTAGTTTTCCTGTGTTATACCTATTGTCTTATAACTATTGAATAACGTCCGGGTTTCTGAACCAAATAAGCAGATTCTAGAAGTAACTCGCCCAGTTCGACACGCGCGCGAAGTTTCGTTGCCCCTTTGTTTATAAAAACGGCAAAAATACATGTTTGTATGGTAGGCCTTTTAAATAGAGTATTTTATTCCTTTTTCTGATAAAATCAGTATTGAGATTTTTTCGTAAAACTGTAACTTGGATAGAGACACGAACCCGATTTGGAATGAAAACATTACACGATCAAAATGATGACAATATTTCGACTTTGCTTCCGCCATTTTTGTTTTCTAAACAGTATCGATTGTTGAGGCCTTAGCGAGAAACATTGACATTCGTGCTCAACTAGTCTAAAGGGTTTACATCCGGATAATCGAATGTCTGTCTAAAAGGGGGGTAAACAAGGGTGTCTGTGACCTGAGGAGCTTTGCTACGTAGATGAGTCAGTCGTCTAGATAGAAACTCGTTTGAGCCGGATGTAGCTGAAATCACAAGTTTCGTTGCGGTGCCTTAATATATTTCCTTCATACTACTTTTTTCCAATAAAAGCGTTAAAGCGCTACCGATTTTAAATGGATTATGTTTGTTGCTAGAATCTTAGATTATGGCAAACTACAAAGAAGACCACGTACTTATTTTTTCAATGCCATAGATCGACACGCTTAGAAAAAATACTTTCAGGACTTCACCACTAAATTGCCTACTTCTATTTTTATGGGGCAAAAAATACCTACGTAAGTTTTATCTAAAATCAAGTTATTTTAATGATTTAAAACCGAAATTTTAATTACTGTTCTTCGTTCTCTTGAGAACAGGGTGCAGTAAACATAATTAAAATTACATTGATTAGTCGAGAACGCAGATTTTTACGCAAATAACCGTCTTTTGAACAATACGCTGGGCTAAATGCGTGCTAAGGTGAGATAACAAGCAATGCACTACGATGCAGCAGGTGTACTAGCTATCTCTGGTTGACAACCAAGCGAATGTCAAATGACGAGGCGAATTTCTTTAAGACACACGAAAACATACTTTAAGAACAACACTATAAAATTCAATTCTAGGAAAATGCTCGCGAGTTCTCAAAGTCAATTTTACACTCTATTCGAATAATCTTAAAGTCCGGTTAAGAATGTAACAAAGAAATTCGCGGAAAAGGTACGGTCAGCAACGAAAATCATTAAACATAATTATATATATTTTAAGCTGTTTATAATATTGAAGTTGAGTAAGTGTGGATGTGGAGTTTCTGTGTACAAGTATTTTTGTGGGCTCTAATAACAACTGATTACATTTAATTGTGTTAAAAAGTCGAGATTTCGTGTAAATCTGATATTGTTCCTGGATATTCAATGCTGAGAGTTCATATGACAGTCGTTTGTATTACCAACCGCTATAACCTAAAAGCCTGCATCTTTTACAATTCTGCTTAACCCTTTCCCAAATTTAAATAAAAAACAATGAAATATTGATATTTATCAGTAGATAATGGGCATTTTTTTTTATTCTGTACACAATCGATACCCATTTCATTTATTTTTACATAATATTTGAAACAAGAAGCTCGCAATGCATTGTTTGTCTCTAATCGGGCAACGCGTTCAGTTGTCCCATTTTACAATACAACATGCTATTATAATACAAAATTATTTAAAACTAATTAATATTATAATGAGTTATTTTTATTATAGCAACACCAACATTAAAGCAAACATTTGAGGGAAATTATTTTTTTAGACTGGCAACATCAAATATCAGATCGTTCAGGGTTGCTATAATCATGTAATAACAAGAAAAAGGTTCTAGATTAGCACATTGTTAATGGAACTAGTCGACACAACAAAAAATCAAAATCTAGTTATTAGATTTCTGTACTCACTCACTTGAAAATTACATAAAATTTACACAGTTTTTAGTTCATAACACAAATATTTAGACTATAGAGTTTCGTACAGAATTCCTTTTAAGCCTACACAGACTTCAAAATTGTTAGTTTATTAGTCACAAAAAAATATTTTACTAGAAATTGTTAAGTCGAAAAAAAAAACAACAGACAAGAAGCACCGTGCACTTTTAAGTAGAAAGAGTAGGTAACGAGAGAGGAGAAAAGTAGATAACGTATTAATATTGAATGAATTAGAGGCAGAATTTTGTTCAGTAGTGGGACAGTACAGATAAAATATATAAAGGCAAACGTAAAGTTTAGTCAGCCTATTAACAGAACTTCTCTGACACCTATTTGAAAGGATGATTTAAAATCGGATGTAAAATATACTTTATTACAGTCAACCTTTCTGCCTCGGATCTACAAATAACTCCTCCCACTTCGAGTTGAGCTGAAGGGAGTGTCGCATTTTTAGTGTCAAAAACCCACCAAGTTTCTGCCTTTGCCCTTCGTGTACCAACCCAATAATAATAACTGTTACGTAAGTATAGATTGTTTTCTTTTACAATTATCAATTTCTAGTAAATCATATATTAAAGAGTAACAAGCACAACTGAACGAATCGCCCGTTATAATCACATTCAGCAGAAACGTTCGTTACCTCATTCACACATTCAATAAAGAGTTCTATCGTAATTTTACAATAAGAGTCACTTTAATTTGAGGTTGTCTATCGTAGTCTCTTATGGTGAAACAATTGCATTTGTATAAGAGAGATGCCGCTCTACGGCCTGCAGCGCGCTTTCTCGCTTCCTCAATTGCAACTTTACTTTGAGAGGTAGTAGTCCCTAGCACTATACTATGTGCTCTAAAGCTGAATTTTTGACATTGGGGGAGTGAAAAGGACTCTGTACTATATGCGTGAGATATTTAGCTTTCATTTAGCTATGGATTTATGGATATCCCACTATAAAATATCATATTAGGGGCTAAAAGTTCGTTTTTTTTATGAAATCAGTTTATTTTTTAAGTTATCTGTGGTATCTATGAAACAATCTAACCCGAAATTTTCCCAACTGCATTTGTTGGGAAAATTGCTATTGAATTTGTTCATAATATGCATTTTGGTGGTAATTACGATTTCAGTGTGTTTCAATAACTATAAATCGTAACGAATTATTAAACCTAATTCAGGCAAGAAGCTTATATGTTTAAATAAAAAGCATATAAATAAATAAATATTCGATTACATTCTTAATTTTACATAAATATTTACAGAGCTTAATCCCATTTTCTAAAAGCCAGTTCAGTATTTTAAATTAGGCTTCAAACGTCAAGAAACAACACGTGAATTAATTATATTGTAAATATAAATGTCGTAATGAATCATACGAAAGCAGTAAAGTAATTGCACAAAAATGGAGACCTGGAGATGTCTCCAATAAACCTTACATTAATCTTTATGTGATATCATCGAACCACATTTGAAAATGAATGTTGACATATATGAAAAAAACAAAGCACACTACGAAAAAAGACTTCAGGAAAATGGGTTCAAATAAATAATTCAATTCTACAGTCGACAGCTAAACTAAAAGTGAACGGAAGAATGAACGGAATGTGTGAATGAAGTCGTTGTGGAACGAGCTCCGCCTCTACCTCTGTATTTCTCTGGACACTGGACCGAGATGACCGAACCCAGAGGCGATGCTGTTGATCTCAACTTGCTTCCACGAACAGTACGGTGAATGTTTAGCACACTGGTTTTCCGTGTGCGGGCATCGGGATTCCAGCATGATGTCAGAACGCAGCATACCTAGTGATACTGGCTACACCACATTGCACATTTTATATGATAGAAACACCGTATGTTATTATGAATGATGCGATGATTGGAACACATGTCTTCGCGATTGTTGTACTGTCTTTAATCATAATAATATGCTAATAAGTAAATAATACTGTTTAGAGCTACTAGACCTTTTTTTCGTAGCCTTAATAGCCACAAATTCAATTATAGTCGGTTTCCAACATAACCAGATTTTACTGAACATAAGTACTTTACAGGAAGTGGTTGCCGCCTGACCTTGGCAACCTTGTTACATTTGCCAGATTTTCTAAATTCTATCTTCTTGTAATGATTATCTAAGATATTGACGGCAACATCCGAGACGGACGTTAACGTGACCTCTGATGTACAAAGGTCATGTCTCTAACAATGGTCCTTAACAAAATCAGTCTTAAATTCGAATACAAGCTTCGTTTCTACCTTAGAATCTTTTTATAAGTTGCACAAATCTTAACAGGAAATAAAACACACAGAAAATTACATATTTAATACCTGATTATTAAGATGAATCATTTATTTTTCTCTAGTCATCATAGTGGTTGACGCAACCAAACGCAATACCAAACTTTAGATGCCCGTTTAATTAATGTTTGAATATGATTTCCTAATTAGACAAACGTAAATATTGTAACTGATTAACATTTAAAATTTAAATTTACATTTCATTAGGGCTTTCGTTTCTGATTACATTATTTACATACCTAATCGAAGTAACACTATTTAATGATGCAATGGTTTACTCATTACTCGCCTATTTATCGGGTTCGCCCGACTAGTTTCGATGAAAATAAATAGGCGTGAGTAAACCGTTGCACCATTTAATAATGCATTACCTGATGAAAGTTACTATAAAAATTAAAGTGATAGAAACTAATGGTATATTTTTAACCAACTTTAAAAAGGTAGTATTTGGTATTTCTCAACTGTGTTTATTCATGAAGGTCACTTATATGTCATTTGTTATTTTTCATGACTGTAACCCTGTGTAATTGTGAGGTTTTATTTAAGCTCTGGCTTCGGAAACAGTATAAAAATATTCATTCAAACAATCGCGAAAACATGTGTTTTTGTTTTACAACTAAAAAACTACAGAATGCAAGTACGGGAATACAAAACCATTATCTCTTGTAATTTAAATCTAACGTTATCTTGTTGGAGATAAAATTTTCATAAAACCAATAAAACATTTATTTCTTGCCACTGGTTGGTGCGATCAACGCTACTTAAATTAATAAATTTCTATAGGTTGACTCTTAGATGAAAACAAAACTAGAAGAAAAGAAGACTTATTGATCAACCAAATATGAGTACGATGGACAACTACAAGAACGTACACTCACATATATTGACAGAGACAAAGTGATTGATGGCGTGGGTAGCGAGACATTAGACTAAACTTGGTTTCCATAAGATGCTAGGCCGAATGGCATGTCTGCTGCTAGGCCTGCTAGTTTATCTTCACCTAAGGTTGTCGCGATCAATTTGTTCAAGTCAACCATATATTATGAGCTTTGCTAACAGAAGAATATAACAACACTAAAATTAATTATAAACGGAATAAAATTCAATAAATTATTTTGTATAACCCGTACTTGCTTTATGTAGTTGTGATATATTATATTGAGATGTACCTGAGTGACTCCTTCGTTTCGGACCTTGACCCAAATGTCGTAAAGGCTCGCTGTGAACTCGTCAACCTGTAGAGCATTCTGCAGGGTATGCTCTAAGAAGCAGTCGTCATGGGCCACCTAAATAAATAAAATTAAATAAATTCATAAAAAAAGAAAAGCTACTCCCGCACTAAGGAATTTAATCCTTGTGTCGCGGGGGTTTCACAAACATACAATTCACAAGCACAAAGACACCCAGATTCAGAACAAGCATTCGTGGATCACATAAACACTTGTACAAGAAAGCAGTCAGAACGGCAGTTGTCAACTGCTAGGTCCGCCATTTTGTAAACAAGTTCATTCCTTAATTTTTCTCAAAATTCGAACTTTATAGTAGTTTATTCAAATAAAAATGTTATGAACCCCTGAAAATGTGTTTACATTCTTTATCTCGTCTCGTTGGCCTTACTATTTGTAGCATTGTAGTATATTTTCTATGTGAATTTCAAGTAACTAACCAATAAATATCAATAAAAACATACCTTATGCATAAGTTCATTTAAAATCGGCTGCAGTTCTATAGCTTTATCAAATTCAGTCCTTGGAAATGGCGACGGCAATAAGACAAATGGAGCTATCTGTGAAATATAATAAAAAAAATATGTTAATACCAAGGTTTTGGTATGTTCGCTTTTTTGCTTAGGTTTTAATAAACTTTTCAACTAAGACCAAACTCAATGAAGGCTTGTTGTTCTATAGTGAGGCCCCAGACCCCCCCCCCCTTTGTATCAGACCAGATCCATTACTTGTAATATTTACTCCTAATTTGAAGCTACCCTAAAAAAAGACAATATAACACTGAGTACATATAACCAGTACCCTTTTTAGAAGCATGTGAGAGTTTTAGGCCCCTTGGGAACCTAGGAAATTTTTCAAGTATTTTTAAGACCAAGTGGAAGAAGAGTGGGGAGGCCTTTGCCCAGCAGTGGGACATTCCAAGCTAGTAATATAATATATTTTTAAGACATAAGAAATAAAAAAGAGACATTTTTTTTAAATATCCTCGTAATATCTATGTATAACAATATTGTGTATAGATGTATGTAGATAGTATGTATAGATATAGTAATCACACACAGACATCATCAAATAATAATAAAAATTTCTTTACATAAGTATAAAACCTGCTTTGATAAGAAATCTACTCATTCTTAAAACTATTCGCAAGTCATGGTGTAAATATAGTCTTAAATATGTAGGTAATCAGTACTATTTTTGCAACCTACAATGTTTTAACATTTAAATAAATAAATGGGAAAGAATTGTGACCTTGTTGGTGAAAGCAGGAAAAATCAACATAATATACATTTTGTAACTAAAAAGTCAGGAAAAATACGTGTATAGGAACTTTTACTGTTTATAGATTCGAGTATGACTTTATAATTTTATTTATTTATAAAAAAAGATCATGATTATTAAATAAGATAAGATAAAGTCATTAACACCTATTATTATTAACACCACTCTATTACCGAAGATTGTAAACTTAAGTCAAAGTAATGACAGTTTTTTTTTTCAAATGGTCCAGCCCTCACCACATACATACAAGTCCACCTCCAGTTTTCAACATAGTAACACATATAAAAGAATATCTAGAAACTTGTTTTCCAGGAATCAAAATTAATTTAAGGTTGTCAGGTCACAGAGAATGTGTTCAAAGAAATTCTCCTTATTCTTTTTGTAATAAAATTGTGTTACATACTTACTTTTAATTATTGCACACATTACTGCTTAATTTTTTAAATTTATATAATGTGTTACGAAAAGCATATAAATCTTTTACTTAGCATGTATTTTTTTGTCGTAAATTTACACATGTCAGCCAGGAGCTGGCTTTAGTAAAAAAAAAAATAGGTGAAAACTCAGGTTGGAAACGATATCTGGCAATTAATTGAAAATGACCAAAATATTTTGGTCCTTTTCCATAGTCTGCGGGATTTTAATAAACATAAATAAATCTGGTTGCATAATTCAAAATATGTATTTAATAAATAGGTGAATTAGTTCATAAAACTTTTAGTTCATAGTGTTCATACAAGGTTAAATAAATACATAACAAATAGCATTTACCTGAATGACATCTTTATTGAAGTGCTTTTTGTCTCTCATGCCGACACCGTGCATCAGGGCCCAGTCCTTGGCTTTTTCTATTACATTTACTAAGGTTTTATGCTCCAACGGCAAAGGAATGCAAGACGTGAGGCGTGCTTGTGACATTTTGGCAAAATTAATTTTCGACGTTAATATCACGATTTAAAAATAACACTAAATCTTTTTATTATGTCTTGTGAAGTTATATTGACGTGCTCTTCAGTTCAACGTTAAACGGCGTATGAGTTAATTTTGAAGGTTTTATTGTAGTGTAGTTTCAGAGAATGAATCACAAATTACTTCATTGTTGAAACTGAAGTTGAATATTTTCATTTGACAATACAATTGACACTTGACAATTTACTAGACAGCCTGACAAGCCCTGACAAATGACAGTGAAAACATCGTAGATTTACGGCCGTCATGCAACCTGGATAGAATTTAAATCTATTGAGGCGTAGCCTCACAGTCGCTCGTCGCTCGTTTGCAGCCACAATTCTGGTCACGTGACCCCATTTTTATATTTCCCGCGATTCAAAAAGTCGCTACTTCATGGAGTCTCGTGCCGAGCGATTCATGAGGCTCCGCATTTAGAACCGTAGAGAGACAATACACTCAATGAAACCAATATTTAATAGTATACTAAAAGAAATTCTATGTACGCAGTTCATTTTTGAATAAGTTATTTGCAGCTTTAAAGGTTTGAAGAGATTTTCTTTAAGTTGATTTTAATTTAATTATTGTTGTTTTAATTATTTTAGAAACTTAACTGAAAATTTCACTAAATATGCAGATTTAGGAGACGAAAATCTGTTACTAATTACTATGTTATAAGTAAAGATTTTTATTCTTAAACAAAGGTCAAAATATTTTAGAAAAACTTACACGTAAGTAGGAATTTTAGAAAATTAAACCGTTGTGATTTAACAGAATATTCAACTAAATTTAAAAATACTTATCTGTTTAGTCCGTCAGACTATTGACTTAAATATTGAATTCGTATTTTTATTCATTTTATCATATTATATTTGTATGCATATCTACATATCTCGTTACAATATTAAAATTTGTCACTGGAAACAATTAGTGTTGAGTGGCTTGTGAGCGGCTGCATGAGGCCGCACCTTAATATCAATACAAAAGATAGATTATATTGTCTGTGGGTGGTTAAATTAAAGTGTCGCTGGCGTCCATGGACTTAGTATGTCAATCTGCTGACTATGGTCTACTTGTGGAGGACCTGGACTTGTGCAAACTTGTGCTCTGACTGCTCTGCTCTAACATGGTGAACGCCGAACGGTGATTTCAAGTGAAGACTTACAAAAATTACAAGAAGAAGCTTCAATTATACTTGGCGTATTTGCTGTTGGTTAAATAACAACGTTATGTGATATAGTAACCGTTATTGCTTCCTTGTTAGTGTTTTCAAAAAGCTGTTAAATGCACATTTACCTGCTAACTTTTTTCCGTGTTGGACATTTGGTAAATTACACAGTATTCTTCGCCTTGACTCGTTATTATTCTAATATTTCGGAATCGGATTAGTTGTGTTTGAGTCTCTCGGCGTATAGTGTTTGGTGCACACACCATGGTAATTAAATTTGTTGGTGATATTGTTTGCTCGTTTGCTCTGGCTGATATTTTATGATGGTTGGTTTTGGTTAACTTCGTTGTTTACTGATTGTCGTTATCGAGTTCAAAAGTGGATTGGGGTAAAACTAAAATAATATTGAAAATTTGTCTTAGTTACATTGACTTCTTGAAGTTCTGCATTGAATTTGATAAAAAAAATGGCGTTGTTTGTTGTTGTTCTTGTTGTCGCTGTCCGTGCGTACTTATAGCACTTTTATATTTTTAATGTTGCTGATGAATGTTGTTGTTACCGTCAACTGTGGCAACAATACCGTATTTTTTGACGTTGTATCAGTTTTTTCACTAACTATGGTCCTTTAAAATATACATATTATATATCTAGTCTGTAGCAAAGACATGTGTCTATATGCTCAATGGTTTATATCTACAAAAAGTTAAATAAATATGTTACAGTGTCCAAAAATATGACACATGTAAAGTTGACACAGATTTGGCAACTTTACCTAAGCAATTTTACTATAGAATATTGAACCCTACAGCCAGCAGATGTAAAGTTAATTATTCTACATACGTAAGGTTTTTGGGTAAAGTAAACAACGTGGGCATTTACGGGACAAATCCTACAGATATTAGATGTTAGGTAAAGATGCCCATCATTTTTTTGAAATTTCATACAAATGGACATATTTTGTCAGGGCTGGCACAAATTTTACAAAAAAAAAAACAACATTTTCACCGAGGTTTTTTTTTATTTATTTACTAGGTATAAATTTTATTAGTTGGCCTCTAAAGCTTTGGCACATGGCTTTGGCTGAAGTCATTGTAAATTAAATCAATCATAATCAAGTTTACCTACAAACTTGTTGTTTCACAATAAAACTCTTTCTAAGCTCAATAACAAACTTAAAAAAAAAAACGTAACAAAAACAACACTATAAAAAAATAAAAAAAATCAAAGAAAAAAACGACTTAATCTAAAAAAACTAATCATGTTATAGGTATCACTTAATAGGCCTGTTTCCACTAAGAATAAATCGGGTGGCTTAGACTTCCTAATGATTAATCATGATATGCAGTAAATGAAAAAATATTATTTTTATTAAAATAATATACGATTAATAATATTTTTGGAAAATAAAATCAGTAAAATTAGGCATTCAACCACGTGACTTCAAACACCAATCAGAGATGAGTGACGTCACGCCTCGCAAAACAATGTTGTAGCTGTCACTTTCAATAGAGTGTCAATCAATTGTCATTTTCGTCCGAAGTGATCAGTTTATTTTATGTGCTTTTCGTTTGTTTTCTTAGCAATTTATTATGTTATAATATTACATCATAATATAATATTATATATATAATATTATATATATATAATATTATAATATTACATCATATAGGCATAAAACAAAAATAATGTTTTTACTCCTAAAAAAAACAAAATTACTCACTCATGTCATAACGTTTTATTGGTTATGTTTACCTTCATGGTATATTTTGCAAAATTCATAACATTTATTTTATATTTACGGTTAGACACATCGAGTTGTTTTATACTTACATCAAAATGATCTTCACAGAAATAAATTGTTGAATTAGTTGATAAACTATGAGCATCTTGCCTCCTTGCCATTTCTAACCACTTTCTTCGTATTTGTTTATTGTTTGGAACGTATATGAATAATTTGTTTGGCGTTTTTATAGTTGTACTTTTACACTGGGGCACTACACAGTATTTATAATAAGAGGAATGCATTATTTGTTAAAAAATCTCCTTGACTAACATATACAAACTCCAATGTTTCGCGAGGTGTGACGTCATTCAAGAGGCCATGACAGTCTTGGCCTTTTCAAATGTCAATTTGAAATTAATTTTTATAAACGCAAAATAAATACGTAAAACGCATATTTTTATAAAAATATTATATTTTTGGGGTAAAATAGATACTAAACTATAGTTTTAAACATATTTCCAAATTTTGTCAACAGGCCTATTATATTTAAGTTCGACGAAATGGAGCAACTAAAAATTAATAATCAAAATACACTAAGTCATTGTCTTAAAAAAAAAACAAATTCTGTGTCTTGTTCATTTAAACTCCCAGTTGAACTTCTTTAACAATCATTTGCTCATCAATTATATCAATGTCTTCTTTAACAGGTTTCGTAAATTTTGTGTTGTCGTTTCTTCCTTGTCTTCTATAAAAAGACACCTTATATTTGTTTTCCACTTTCGCGATAATTTTTCCTACAAAATATTCAACTTTCTTGAAAACAGCCTTTTTGAAAATAACAAAAAAAAACGCAAAATTTTTGCTCTTAACATTTTAAGTCTCATATTCTTGATCAGTCATGTCTTCCACCTCCATTTCTTCGTTTTTGGCACAGTCGGGACAAAGAAGAACCTGATGGTGGTGGGACAAATCCACTTGTTACATATATAACAAAGCTTCCTGGTGGACTTGTTGCGCGCTCTGCCACAGAGCATTGACAGAACAGAGTTATTGACTGTTACGTCAATTAGCCACGTCAGTAGAGACGTATACCATTTTTTCCCTCTTATGGCAATGCGATACACACCAATGTTGGCGTCTAACCTATCCACTCCGCCCATAAATCTGTTATATTGGGCGACCACATTTGAGGGGTATAAAAGCAAATCCGCCACTGTCCATAAATTGTATGGAGGTCATTCAACGAAACTTTAGAAAAGCGATATTATATTCGATTTTCTATAGCATTGCTTGTTTTTAATGCCTGGGAAGCTATTTTAAATTGAAATCAATATGTGTTCCATTGAAAACTAATATACATTTTATAAAACCCAATAACATAGAAATGAGAGTGGTGACTTTGCATCTCACATTGGATAGTGGTGAATCTGCGTCTAACCGACATTGGACAGTGGTGAATCTGCGCCTTAGGGAAAGGACAGTAGCGCATTTGCTTTTTGGCGTATTTATTTATACAAAAGTACAGTCAGTGAAACAAATGGTTGTATTTTTTTTTATAAATCTCTTTATTTTATAAAACCGAGCTAACAAATTAAATTTTAGTAAGCAATTAAATTCGTAAGGCCGGTAAAGCATAATTAATTATATAATAAAATTCTTAAGTCCGAATCAGGCATTGCAACTTCACATATTTCTTCATCTTCACACTCTTCAGTTTCGTCTATTCCGTTTTCTGCTCGTAGCAGTACCTGTTTGTAGAAGTCTAAATCATCCCTAGACCTCCAATTCTCGCCAAAGTGTTTTTTTAGTAGAGCTTCAACATCTTTTATTTTATCTTTCTTTACTACAACTTTATATTTTTCAATCAAATCCGGGTTTAGGTCAATAAATGTTTTACCTCTCTTTAAAACTGACTTGTAACTTCCGAGATCAGCATTGTAGTTAGGCTCTCCTCTTATGAAAACATCATTGCTTCTGTTTCGTTTTAAGAAAAATCGTTTACACTGGTTAAATTGGAAATGCCAGTTTCCCGGTGGGCGCATTATATTTCCGAGAGAAGTTTTCCAATCTTTAACATTGTTCAATGCCACAACAGTCACATATTTTTTAAAGACTTCTATGTATTCCACAGGTTTTAAAATGGTCTCCATACGTTTTATTTCCTTCTCAACAAGACCGAAAACCCGATCTGGTGGAATAAACGAGTGACCAGGAATGGGGAATACTAGCTCAACTGTTTTAATATGCCGCGGTGCCTGAGTCAACCATTTAGCGCACATACCAATCATAATGCTGTTTTTATTCTGTGCGCCGCATCCATCCGCCACCAGTCAAACAGTTTTGACATTTTCATTGTGCACTGTATTTTGAAGCGTGTTATAGACGGCCGACGCTATTTCATTTGCCCCTTTACGGTATTCATCTTCAGTCCAGGTATACAGCGTTACGTTGTCCCTGTTCAAGGTATTTTCTGGCACCGACTTTACGACTCCAAAATTATATACAGGGTTACAGGAAAAGTCGTGCTAGATCCGTTAAGGGCGTGGAGTACCCATCATTTCTGACATATTTCACTATGAAACACACTACCCTAAACTTAACCCTTTTCGAGATATTGGACTTTTAATTTTTTTATTGAAAATTGCCGATTTTTAGGCAACTAAATTAAATTTTGTTTATTTTGTGTGCATTATTATTATTATTATTGCATTTTTACATGTGTAATAAGATGCTTTAGGACGTCAATCATTAAAACAGTGCATAAGTTAATAGAATACGCCGTAGTAGACAAATGAAAGTTAAGAAATTAAAAAAAAATATAAAGTTTATTTTTCTGTAAGGGATATCTAAAAAAAAAATTATGGCAGTTGTTCAGCAGATGTGTTTTAAAATATCTACGTTTTATCAGCTATCTAACAAGGTATAACAATCTAGGGTTTTATTTAAATGAATTGAAAAAAACTTAGTTTCATAGGCGACAGTGGAGAAGAAAATTAATACTTAGTCCTAAAACGTAAAATAAAACAAAAGGTAAGCATGCAATGTCATTTATTAAATCAAGTTTTCACACAACTTTTTGTTATTTTACAGTTCATGTTCAACATGGCCGCCTCTGTTTCTAATACATTGTCGCATCCTTCTACGGAGACCAGTCTTCACTACTCCAGTGGTTAATGTTGTCCTCATTTGATTTGCTGCATCCACAATCCTTTCTCTTAATTCTTCCACAGACGAAACTGGATTTGGCTCGCTGTAGACAAGACTTTTCATGCGCCCCCACACATGAAAATCCATGGGGGTTAGGTCCGGACTTCTTGCTGGCCATGGCAACGGCCCACCTCGTCCTATCCATTTGTTTGGATAATTTGTGTCCAGCCAGTCTCTGACACTTCTCCTGAAATGGGCAGGACAGCCATCATGTTGGAACCACATGTCCCTGATCAAGTTGAGTGGCAGATCATAGTAGCAAATCAGTCAAGTCTCCTCTCAAAAAGTTTTCGTAACTTTCCCCATTTAGATTATCCGGGAGAAAGTAAGGTCCAATCAAATGATTGGAGATAATACCCATCCACACATTCACGCTGAATCTTCGTTGGGAACCCTTTACTCTTTTCTTATTGGGATTCCTTAGTTCTTTTGGGGCCCAGTAATGGGCGTTGTGATAGTTTGTTATGCCATCTTTATCAAATTTGGATTCATCTGTCCATAAGATATTTCTTAGAAAATCTGGGTCTTCTACGTCAGCATTTAGCATAAATCTGCAGAAATCAGAAGAAATAGTCAAGAATCACAGCCAAGTCGAGAAAAAGAGCAAAACGGTATCACATCTACTATGTACGAAGGACAAAAGCAGACTGACAACCAAAACAATTTCTCGTGTTGTATTCCCAGCCCCAACGGGTCTCTACTATATTTTTTCTTTCATTCGCACCTACATAAACCGTCGCTTGTCTCGCTCGAACGGTGCGTCTTAACTTGAGGGACAATAGGCGCGGGACCGTTAGAACTGCTACCTGGAGCGTCCCAACTACTTTTTTTCCACGAAATGCAATACAAATCCTAGATTGTTATACCTTGTTAGATAGCTGATGAAACGTAGATATTTTAAAACACATCTGCCGAACAACTGCCATAATATTTTTTTTAGATATCCCTTACAGAAAAATAAACTTTATATTTTTTTTTTAATTTCTTAACTTTCATTTGTCTACTACGGCGTATTCTATTAACTTATACACTGTTTTAATGATTGACGTCCTAAAGCATCTATTACACATGTAAAAATGCAATAATAATAATAATAAGTCACACAAAATAAGCAAAATTTAATTTAGAAGCCCTAAAAATCGGCAATTTTCAATAAAAAAATTAAAAGTCGAATATCTCGAAAAGGGTTAAGTTTAGGGTAGGGTGTTTCATAGTGAAATATGTCAGAAATGATGGTACTAAGGCTTCCAGTCTCGATACATTTTCGAGTCCCGGGAAAAAAAATCGAGACTTTTTCCAGTCCCGGGATTCCCGGGAAAAACGAGACTTTCGAGACTTCGAAAAATAAATAACATACTCAAGGTTCTAGCGTTCATACAATAAGGCAAATAATACAATATGGTTCAATTTAGTATTTACTTTAATAAATCAACTACAAATTTAAGTAAAAATTAACATGCATTAACATTTTTCATTTTTATAATGGCACGCAGAAAGCAAAGGGCATTCAAAGACTTTTCAGATAAAGAGGATCTGATCTTGTTGCAAAAGTACCCTGCATTAGAAAAAGCTCTCTCTGCTTCGACGCTTGTAGGGGGGATTGATAGTAAATAATTATAGCACTGATTTAAATGCTTACCTCTGTCGCCACCATTCTCAAAGAGAGCTTTTTCTACATGCAAAGTTGTTTGTAAATCATGGATGCCACTTTGTTTTTCTATTTTTTGAGGATTTAGCATGTTTTCAAGCTCACACGCTAGCTGTTCTTTAGCAGTTAAACTGGTGAGCGGCGCAATCGTGTTATCATTAAAATCATTGGCACTGGAATTCGCTGAATAACTGTCAGTTGATTTTAAAGTTGTAGATTTGTTCAATCTTTCGTACAACTCTTTTAATGATAGAGTAATTTCGTCGTTATTTAAAGAATTAAACGCCTTTGGATTCAACTTTTTTTCGAAAAACTGAGAAGGATTGTGTAAGTATTGGCAAAATACTCGCCTCTATTAGCCTGTTCTCCCTAATACGATTACACAGTGAATTGGCGAGGCTTATGCTCAAAGAACTTTGTTGTGAAGTTAATTTTTGTACGCAGAAATTTAAAGCAGTATCCGCTGTCAACAGAGTTGCATCTCGCCTACACAAAGCTTCTAATGTGACTTTTAAGATATTTAATGAATCTGAAATCGCCTCAAGTGTACTATATTCTGATTCGGTGAACTCAATTCCAGACCCTACATCTATCAAAGCCTTCCGAACGCATATTTTTAATTTAAGGAAACGTTCTAGCATTTCAGCTAAACTGGACCATCTTGTCTTGCAATCGATTATTAGTTTTAGCTCTCCGTGGAAGTGTTCCTCGACGTATTTCTTCAGTACAGCTTGTTTTGTTGGCGATTTCCTGAATAACTTTACTACTTTCCGTACTTTATTGATCACATGTTCATAAACGTTTTCTTCGTGTTTTCGCGGCTTGCTGCTCTCAATTATTTCAAAACTGCCATTTTCGTCTGTTTCGTCATCATTTTCATCATCATCGCTAACATCTTCAATACTTTGCGATATGTCATTTTGTACTGTGACAGATTTTGTTTTTTGTATAATACATCCAGTATCGCTAATTGGATACCATGGGCTTAGACATTTTTGATGATAAGCATTAACTGACTTCCCATTTTTTTCATTACACTACAACCATCGGTAGTAAGACTTATAACGTCGGAGTCTAAATTAATATCAAATTCCGACAATCGTTCCTTTAATAAATCTACACAAATAGCAGCAGGCATACTACCAGGTATCTTAACAAGTCCTAAGTTCTTGTATTTAGCCCCATCAAAAAATGTTGAATGGATATTTACATTCATGTACCTTTTGTTTTGTGTCGACGTCCACTCGTCTAAGGTACAGCTAAATTTAACACCGGATGCCTTCAATTCATTATTTCATTTAATGTTTGGGACTTAATGTAGTCGCTTGTTTATTAACCATATTAGATATCGAAGTCACAGAAGACGGTAATGTATATTGCGACTTTTTGAACAACTCTCTTAAATCTTTCGATTCTACGAAAGTTCGAAATGGTATTCCGTCTAGTGCAGCCATCTTGAAACTTTAACTTCAATTCCGTCAACTCTTTGAAAAAAATCTGTCATTTCAATTTTTTTTTCGGTTGGTTTATAAACTTCACCTTCACTTTTGTATTTGACGTCAGATTGGAAGCCGCAGGTAGTACTTCGTCCTTTGATAATATCAAATTATGAATACTTTAAGATGTTTATGAAGACCGCTGGTGTTTCCTCCTAAAGTCTTAAATATTTTGTGGCAGGTTTTGCATTTAGCAGAAGCATTATCTTTAGCTCGCAAAAAATATCACCAAACGGAAGACTTATCATGCATTTTGGCAAGTACATCACAATAAAGCATGCTGTTATCTAAAACAATGAAAAATAACCATCACCACACAGAAACACGTTAAGACAAGCCATGTTAATATTTATCATTATTTATTTATCCATGAAGATTTTTTAATCACCAACCAAAATTTAATATTCATAATTTAATATACATTATAGTTTTATCACCCATTTAGTACTAAAATACGGATATGTAGAACCACAATTACGTCACGCGCAATAGCTTTTGCTCATTGCACGCTGTGTGAGTTAAGTGCCTCTTAAGCCTGCCCATTTTGATAACAAGAAAAATACTTTACGTATATATTTTAGGTAAGACATTCAAAAAACAACTGTCACAGGGTAAGCTCAGTTAAAGGTATTAAAAATCGTCTCTCTGAATGTAGGCATAATGATAATGATAATGGTCCCTACTATATTTAATAAACAAATTATGTAAATAGGTAACTACCTACCAGTTACCTAAACAAGAATCACTATAATTAATAAAATCGCTGTAATAAATAAAATGAAATTAGTAACGAATTTGGGCTTCACTAATTGATTAATATTCAAAATACGACTGCGCTGTCAGAAAATAAAGGGTTGAACAAGGTAATAACAAGAATCTAACAGCATGTTAAATCAACAGCACATCATGGTATGGTAAGTATAAAGAATTAGTATTCGTAATTATAGATTATTTTAAGCAATATGCATATTTCGCGCCATCAAACCGCCACAACAAACCAAACATTCACAAAATATAACGCAAATCGTTTAGCTAAATATAATTTTGTTTGTGACTTCTGCTTTCAAGATGAATAAGACACATACCTTTCAATTTATCTGCTAAGGAACACATCGTAGCCATATGATTTAAATTTTTTATAAAGAAACAATAAGTGAAGTTGTGCTTGTGAGCGTATTGTGTTTGAGGTTAGGAACTGCAAATTGCCATCACCACAGATTATCCTAACTTTCACTTTACTGTATTGCCAATGTAATAGCATCAAAAAATAATGGTAGTTTAGTAGATTTTTTTAGTGGATTGGTATTTTTGCATATTATTTTATTTAACTAAGTCTCGTAAGTCTCGAAAACTAGAGTTGAGGTCTCGAGTCTCGAAAACACACAAAATTGTCGAGACTCTCGGAATTTTCGAGACCGAGACTCCGGGATGGAAGCCCTAATGGGTACTCCACGCCTTAACGGATCTAGCACGACTTT